>NW_017731400.1:2991614-2995645 GCF_001890085.2 Hipposideros armiger
TGCAGGAACAGCATCTCCTTAGCTCTCGGGCAGCCACAACCATTCCTGCTCTTTCACAGACATGGTACTGTACTGTCTCCCCATTAGATTATCACAGCAAATTGATGGTTATGTAAAAAAAAAAAAAAGGCTGTCACAATAGGAGACCAAACACTGGCATCAGATAAAACAAAAGGAGGCACCAAGCTCTTTAATTAAGGTTCATGAAGGCATGTGAATCCTAGCTTTTAGTTACCCTGCTGTGCCTCTGCCTGATTAGCTACAATGCATCTGCTTGGTTTCCTGGTATCCATCTGTACTGCTAGGGAGGGATGTACTCGGGTCGCCCTGATTCTCCATAAGATGGCTCACAGGCATCAGCTGTAGATAGACTAATGGTTATGCATGTTGACAGGGTGTTTCCTGCACTCCTTGCTGTGTTGACATGCAAGATCACACCACCTTACACGTACCTGGGATTAACCCACATCCACACAGAAGGCCCAAATAAAATGCTTACTCCAAGGCAACCTGAAGAGTGTCAGGATGACTCATTTTGCCGCTGTAGTGTTTTCGTAAACCTCACCTATCTGTTCTGCAAGGACTCGTGCCACTGAATTCTTCTTTTAATAGATTAAAAGGACCATGAAAATTGGGATCTTTCTGCACATGACAACATAAGGGACCTTTCATTTCAATGTGTCGTGAACGCATGTCTGTGTATACAAGGATTCTTTCTCCCCAAGAGAAGGGCAGCCACGACTGAAGTGGCCACTGGTCAGAGCTGTCCGGGCAGAGCATGCGGTGTCCTGTGTGATTCTAGTTTCCCCAAAATGCTTATTTGCCTTGTTTCTAAAGATGCGTTAACACTATGTGGATCCTAAAAGTCTTTATTAATATGCCATCTGTGATTCAATAACACCGATCCCATCAACTCAGGTTCATAGAATTTGAAATAGCTGAGCTGACCCCTGTACACAAACTCAGGCACCTGGAACTTAAAAATATTTTCCTGAAACTGGTAAAATCCAAATAAGTCTGGTGTTTGGTTAATAGTAATGTATCAATGTTGGTTTTTTAGGTTTGACAAAGGTACTGTAATACTGTAAGATGTTAACAGTACAGAGAACTGGGTGGGGGTGTATAGGAACTCTGTATGATCTTTGCAACTTTTCTATAAATCTAGAATTATTCAAAAATAAAACATTTATTTCAATACCTTTCAACATATATTTTCCTCACTTGGGTGTAAATAAAAGCAGCATTTAGTTTAAATTGGGTGTTATTATACAAAGTACTATCTTGCCAGCCCTCTGATTTCAGAAAACACAAGGTAATAGAGAAACATGGGTGAAAACTTTGCTGTAGCTATGAATTTCATGCCCACAGTCACTAGATTATTTAGTCACTTCTTGAACACTTTGTAGTCTCTCCATTGTCGTAGGAAGGGCCTCAGCCTTGGAAGAATTTCACATTCTTTGGAGAATTCCAGATTGCATGCCTGGAACTCTGAGGAGAGTAACTGGTATAAAATATTAGGGATAAGATAAACTGCAGGAGGACTTTCCCTTTTACAAAGTGACCAAACCAGGAAACCTAAGTGCAAAGCTTTATAAATTCAGCGAGCTTCTTGGCAAGCATGGACCAAGTATTATTTTGTCACTGCATACTAGATTTCCTACTACTTGTTCACACTAGCATATCAATTAGGGTTAAATTTGGTGCAATTATCATTAATCTAGCACTTTCTTTTCCCCCCTATTTAAACACTTTATGGAACGCATCATGGTAGCTCCAAAAGGGACTTTGAAAAGGCTTGACCCGTTCTCCTCCTGAGGCCCAGAGGTAGGTTTCAGATTAAATGAGGACACACAGGCAGAAGTACTTTGAATAAATTGCTGCATAATTATAAGGTATAATTAATTACTATTAATATCATGACCAGCCACTTGGCCAAGAACACCCAGCTGCTTAGACCATAGAAGATTCTAAACTCCAAAGAGCCTGGCATGGGTCTTTGTAATTTAATTATGGACAGTACTGAATCCCACACAAGGACGTGTTTAATAAATAATCAACCGACTGCGATGTGGAGTCTTTAATCCCACGCCAGCGGAGGCTCACTTTCCTCTTCGGAAAGAGGGAAGCCTGAAGAGAGAGCATTTGTTTACCAATTTGAAAAGGGAGCAGAGAAAAGCCTGCATTTATTCCTGGGGGAGGATAATTTAACTGTTATAAGCTGCTGTGTTACATCAATTTAAAAGTAATTTTTCTGAATTAAGAGAAAATTGAGTGGGGAAAATGCTTCCTTTTGGAAATTTAATTCCCAGCAGAGTATTTATATGCTGGTACTCGTCACGAGTACACAAGCAGTAAGCTGCTGCATGTGCCAACAACATCAACCAGGACAGGAAAAAAGTCAATCTTTAGACAGTCATCTAGCTCCCAGTCTTACTCTTCTCCCCCACCCCACCTCTATTCCTCGTCATCTCACCAAAACTGAAGCCAACGCCTTTAAAAACAGATAGGCATAAAATAATCAAGTTCCATGCAGAATATCAACAAAATCCATGGCAGTGAATGGGAATGAAGGAGAACATTTCATTTCATATTTAAAATGTTAAATTGGGTGCTTATAATTCCCCTGATTTAGCTTTTTTAATTAAAAAATTCAAGCTTTACTCATCATTTGCATATTCATGCCTCTATAATGTGCACTGAATGCATTAAAGGCGGAGGAAAAAGCATGTAAGTGCAGCACAAATCTTGTTACTCATCAAGTGCACCATCTCTGAATGCATAGATAAATATTTCCAAACAAATTAACATATACCCCGGCACAGGTGCTCTGGCCTCACAGCTCCCTCCAGCTATTTCAATCCTACTTTTCCTTCAATCCAGTTTCAAAAGCCAGAGTATCAATTCAGAAATTTTACAATTTGGTGATTTGTAGAATTAGTGAGTGGGTCCCTTTGCCAAAGTCACTGATCAGTGACTAACTCTTCTACCAGCAATAGTCAGAGGGAAAACATTCAATTGCACTCTTCATTAAAAACCAAAAGCACATTCCATCATTCAACAAGACCTCCAACAGTTTGTAGTTGTTAGTCATAGGAAGGGGCAGTTCCCCTGCCTGAAAAATGCATATCACTGACCAGGCATGGCAGACACTGTTAAAGGCCCCCTGTAGCCTGCCCGCTCTGACTTTTTGCCTATAGAATCATGACTTGGTTTGGAGATACAGTGTGCCCAGCTCTTAGAAATAAGCCATGTTTTGTCTAGCCAGAGGTTGGCAAACTACCCCTGGGCCAAATCTAGCCTAACACTTGGTTTTATAAATAAAATTTTATTGCAAAACAGACAGGTCCACTCATTTATTTATTATCTATGGCTGCTTTCATACTCCAAGGACAGATTTGGGTAGCTGTAACTGAGAACACATGGCCTGCAAAGCCTCAAATATTTGCTACTTGGCCCTTTATGAAAAGCATTTGCCCAGCCCTGGTCGAAGCCAATTCCAGTCAATTTCCCAGCCTCCCTTGCAGCTAGGAAGATGTTGGATTACATACAGTTGGTGAGGAAGAAGATATCACCAAGGGCTACTTTTGGATAACAGGATAGATAATAGACACTGTCACTGAAATAAGAACAATGGAACAGCATCAGGTTTGGGGAGTGGAGTACAGGGAGGAAGATGTAAGTTCAGCACATCTGACTTCAAATCTGATAATTTGAAGTCAAGTAAATACTTCAATATACAAGTGCAGAACTCAGAACAGGAGTCCAGACTAAGACCTCTAAGGTCAATTACTTCTTTAACTTTAATTCAAACAGACTCTTTTTGGATCTTATCCCTTACAAACTGTCATCTCCAATTAAGTCCTCTCAACCAGTTCCTCTTTCTTTCTTTCTTTTTCTTTCTTTCTTTTTTTCTTTCTTTCCTTCTTTCTAAAGATTTTTTTTATTGGGAATTTGGGGGAAGGGGAACAGACAAGTTGCTGTCGTTTTGTTCTTCAGTCTAGTTGTGGAGGACGTTGCTTCACTGGCCCAAG
>NW_017731400.1:3001885-3004727 GCF_001890085.2 Hipposideros armiger
CTAAAGAGAAACGCATCATGAGTTTGTTTTTCATTCCATCTCCTCTATGTTGTCAAAATTCTGTGAACTGCATCCCGCAGCCCAAACTAGTGGACAGTCATGTTATTCACTAGCTCAGAGTGTGTGTAGTTAAAACCCAACTAACTTTTAAAAAAATCATCTAATGAATTAGACAGACAATTGACAGCTAGACATGGGTTTCTGATGGAGAACTGCAGCAGTTGTACCCTGGAAGCAGTTAAAATGCCACCTGAATCAACCCGCTGGGAAGATTATTTCCGGTGAGAACAATGGTAAGATGGTTGTGGGTGTGTGAACTTGTTTCTGTCACTTTCACGTTTTAGCTTCACTCTCTGCCATTTACACTCTTCTCAGAGGTGAAGCATGACCTCTCCATTCTGTGTAGCTGTCCTGAGCTTCCAGGGGGATGGTCAGCACCTACACAGTGGTGGTTCAATTTTTGCTTTTGGCTGAATCATAGGGATGAGTAACAAAAAATGCAAGGGCTGCATCAGCTCCCTAACTCCATTGCTTTTCCAAATGCCCTGGAGTAAATTCAACGTGCTCAATTAGAAGTGCTGAGTCACCAGTAGACAATGAACACAAATCCCAGCCAGTGTTAGAAATGCCACTACAGCACTGCTGAGTGTGCACAGGGGTGTATTTTTCCAAGACATTCTCTTGAGAACCAATGAACATTAGCCCTTTAGAGGTACATCAATGGTAGTATGTGCAGGGATATAACAAACAGGAACCCAAACTTGCACTCAGACTCCCGAAGTGCTTTTGAGTAAATATGAAATTGAGAGTACAGAAATGTTTTCACAATAACCCTAAGTTAACACATGAGCTGTAGTTTGAAGGCTTCAAGAGTCCAAGGGGCCTCCAGGCTAGCCAATTCTTATCTTCAGTCAAAACAGCCAATCTACATCCATACTTTCCACCCTGCCTACAGTGCAGGTCTGCCATATAGGTAAAAAATTCAAGAACAGGAAATTATGTTTCAAGGTTTCATTTAAAGAAAAATTAAGGTGTCTTCAACCAGTCCAATCTTCACTCATCCTAAATCTTAATGTTTCTTACATGAGCCCCATACTCTGGTTCACAAGAAACTAATGAAAATAAAGCATTTTGTACTTTTTGAAATATATTTGCTTTAAAGAAAAACATATTAGCAAACAAGAAAGCGTTCATAGAAGAGTTTCTCCCCTAGCCTTTTTCTACTAGAAGAAAGTGCACGTTGAGCTTCTCCAAATGGGGGCTGAATAAATCCTCCACATGGTTAGTCAGCTGGTTTCTTGTGAGAGTCGAGATTACAATGAGGCCAGTCTATGCCTCTGTTTCTGGACTGACTTAATAACTTACTAATTGTAATTGACTAATCACCAGGCATCAACTCACACATGTCAAGACTCATTTCTATCACAATCTTGGGTCTATTGTGTTCTACAGAGAAGCATGCCGGGAAAAGTCCAATGAGTCACCCAAACATGGTAGGCCTGTGGTCTATATCACGATCCAGAATATGAAGCCAGATGGTCCAAGGGCCAGGGGACAGGAGCAGGGAGCCGAGGTCAAGCAGGCACTGCAGGATGAGTAAATGAGGTCACTGAGCCTGGGCCACTGTGATTGAACGTTTTTAGTGATGAGTGAGTGAACACAGTTCCTCGGAAGAGCCAGAGTCGGGGCAGTGCATTAGGGGGCTTTAAAACAGGACTGATCTCATGCTTAGGCCCACCACTCAAACCCTCTGAATATCTTCATTTCTGGATGCTTCTGGTCTCTCTAACCCCCATAACTGCAGTTCATTGCTTTGGGGGATGAGGGAAGAAGTGGTATGAGACAGCCTTGTAAAAATATGAATTTATCTAGATTTAGGGGTGATGAAGACATAAGGGGCAACACAGCCTAGAGCAGTTTGACCAGCCCATTGGCACCCTTTGTCACTATTAAATAAGATCCTCTTGAGAGGCTGGCAGAGAGAGAGGTTACATATCTTGGCAAAGGAGCCTCTGAATTTAAAAGGCAGGCTACAGATAGACCCCAGGACTTCTGATTCCTGATCCCAAGCTTTCCCCAAGAATATCCATCTTTAGATGCAAATTGTTAGGAAACAATGTCCCTTTTCATTGCCTTCCAGTACAAATATGAGATCGTATCATTTAAAAGCACCTGCAAAACCAGGCCCAAGAAACATTTACTGAGTAGAGTTCTACCTGCCAGGGACTATCCAAAGAACTAGAAAGAGGAAGGCAAATAAGAGATTGTTCTTGCTCTCAAGGAGCTTGACCTAAGGAGCAACAGGTCCTTTAATCCAGACGCTGCATGAAGATACATTTCATACATTCTCCACAATGCCCAGTTTTTCCTAGGCTTCTCTGGAATTGCTGTGGTGTTAATCATTCAATCAACTACAGGAAGGTAGTTATTTATAATCTTAGGTATCTTTTCCTCACCTCCCCTAATTCCCTCCCCCATGGGAGGGCGTTGGGCCCAGACAACGACTTCTGCCTCAAATCTCTGCAAGATGGCGAGCCTGTTAGAGTCTGTCCTGGTCCCCATGCATTTGCTAGGACAGATTTCTTCCCTCAACGCTGTATTTATTACAGGGGCATGAAGCACAAATCTGCAGATGCCTGCTCCACTTGCTTGCTGTTAAGAGCCTACTCAATAATTTAGCGCTCTCTCCCTTAAGGACATTTGGGGTTCTGTTGGCTGTTGCGTAAGACCCTGTGGGATGAGTTGAGGTATCCTGGTTCCTCCCACCCTCTCTCCACCTCCCATGCAGTTGGCTTCTGCAAGTGCTGGTTTGCAGTTGCAGGAACAGCATCTCCTTAGCTCT
>NW_017731400.1:3009237-3017381 GCF_001890085.2 Hipposideros armiger
GAGGGCAGTGTCACTGGCCCTCATATGTGGGATCTGAACTGGGGCCCTCTGGTGTCCCAAGCCAGCTCTTAACCAACGCGCCACTCGACCGGCCCGACCACTGGCTCTTTCTAACTCTCTAATAATTTAGTTTCTACAGCACTAGCTTTTCCTGGTTCTCTTCCGACCTATCTCACTGCTCCTTCTATCTCCTTTGCCTGCTCACATTTTTTCCTTCACTCCCTAAATTGGGGAATTCCTTTAGCGTTTATCATCAAGGTTTTTTTCTTCCTTCAATAGTCTCTCACTAAACATTCTCATCAGTTTCATAACTTCCAAGTACATGACTCCCAAAATGACATTTTTAGCCTAGACATTTTTTAGATCTTGGCCCATTGTTACATGTTTCAAAACCCCAAATAGGTGCCATGTTGGCTAATCAAGCTCTATGTACTTAAATTATTTATTTATCTTCCCCCAAATAAGGAAAAGACACTGGCCATGAAATTGGAATTACTTGTTTTGAGTCCTGGCTTTGAGCATTACTAGCTGTGTGAGCTTTATCAAATTTCTTCTTTTCTCTGAACCACAGTTTCATCATTTCCATGTAACTCAAAAGAGGTACAAAGTTCCTTTCATGGGTATACAGGAGAAGAAACTGTTGGTTTGGAATAAATGGGAGGAAAACCTGGAAAGACTTTGAGGAGATGCTAGTTTTTGAGCTTGAAAAGTGGGGAACTTCAGGGATCTACATGCCCGCTTTTTTGACAGGGACTGTGTGATTTAAATTTGAGAGTACGCATGGATAACATACTGATTTCTGGCCTTGTGTTGGGGAGGAGAGAAGATCTGAATGCCATTTTTGCTTTTGTCATTTGCTCCCAGCTTCATTTCATATTTGCTTGGCTCCAACCTGGTCCCAACCTCTGCTCTTGTGTTCATGGCCTGTGGCAACTGATGTGTCTCCGACTCACTGTATCCTCTGGCCATTCCTGAAATCTGGGCTTCCCAGTCAGCTTGAATTTGAGCTCAGGTTTCCATGTGCTTTTCTTAGGCTTTAACCTCTCTGATTTAAAAAACAACCACCATCACCAACTGTAAATGCGTTTTGCAAAGAGGCAGACATCAGAGAATATGGGCAAAACATTGGGAACACCTTTCAGGGTTTTCCCTCAGGCAGCAGCCGAGACCTACCGGCTGCCTGTCCTCGCAGTGGAGTAGCTCCTGCTGCTCACGCTCAGAAACCAAACTAAAAATTAATGGAAATGAGCTTTTTGGGCCCCATTTCTGTTTTCTAGATGACATTTCTATGTCGTGTTTGCTGAAAAATCAGCTTCGTGCCTTTACGTTTGACCTGAAATGAATCCTGTACTAAATAAAGAGAGCATTTTCTGACTTCATAAGTGCTCAAAGGACAGATTCAGAATACTTTATTCATTTCCCTTTTTAAGTCTTTTCAAGAGGCCTCTCATTTCAGGGAGCTATGATGTGGTGTATCAATGCCTCCCCCTCAAAAAAAACATGATCTAAGAAAGAAAAACTCAATAAATAAATGATTTCCAAGCCAGTATCGTTCCAAGAAACAAAGCAAAGATGGAATTCCTCGTCGCTCTCTCTGACTGTTGCTTCAGGACTGGGAGCTGCCCAGGAAGACCAAGTTAACACAGAAGCCAAACTCCTCTACAAGAGTCTGAGGGCAGAGTTCTTTCTTTGTAGTGATGACTAGATAGTTCTGCCAGTTAGCGTGGGGCCGCAGGCCTGGCATTTGAACAGGAAGTGAGGCCAATCCTAAATGAAATCAAACTGTGAATAAAGGAGGATTAAAATAAAAATTGACAGCATAGTTCACAGAGCTAGTGCGTGGCTCGGCTGCCTGAAAGCTGCTGCCATCATCCACCTTGGACAGGAGACATGAAAAATTGCCTAGATAGCAATTGGCTGAGGAGGTTGTGAGAAGCGCGTTTGTCTGCACTTTGTCGTGCCCATGACGCTGGGGAAGGAAGAGGGGCTGGTGAGAATGTTGACAGGCTGATAAGTTTCTTTGGAAACAGCCTGCAAAGGTTGCCAGGAATGCAGGCCGCTTAAGGTTCCCATCCAAAAACTCCATTCCTCCTGCTTTACAATCATAGCAATATGATTTTAAAGTAACTATTTCAGAAAGGACATTGGATTAGAAATCTGGAACTCTTGAGCTCCAACCCAGCCTCTGCTAACTTGCTGAATGACCTTGACAAAATGCCTCACTTCTCCAGGCCCTATGTGTGTCAAAGGATATTTTCTGCTTGGAGGGGAGAGGACAGGAGGGAGTAGGAGACTGGGGACGGGGAGCGGGGAGTGCTGAGACTTGGTTCCTGGGATCCTGGGCTCAGGCAGGGGAGGATCGGGGCCTAGAGAATGGAGAAATGCACAGCAGGACTTAACCAGCGCTGTTCCAAAGAGGTTTTAGCTTCCTGCCCACCATCTCAGCTGAAACATTGCCATAAGCAGTGGGTTGAATAGTGGCTTTCCAAAAGATATATCCAAGTCCTCAGCACGAGAACCTGTGAATGTGATCTCATTTAGAGGAAAGATCTTGGCACGTGTAACTAAGTTAAGGATCTCAAGATCAGATTATCCTGGATGTGGGGTAGCCCTAAACCCAATGACAAATGTTCTTATAAGAAAAGAGCTGAGGGAGGTTTGCGAGACTCAGATACACAGGGGAGAAGGCCACATGAAGACAGAGGCAGAGGCTGGACTCTGCAACCCTGAGTCAGAGGACGCCTGGAGCCACAGAAACGGGACGAGGCATCGAGGCTTTACCCCCAGAGACTTCGGAGAGAGGGGGGCCCTGCCAACACCTTGATTTCAGACTTCCGGCCACCAGAACAGGGAAAGGCTAAGTTTCTGTTATTTTAAGCCACACAATTTGGGGTGATTTGTTACAATAGCCCTAGGAAATTAATCAACATCCTTGTGAACGGAACAGTTTAGCATCTCTTTAAAATGACTTCCTCTCCTTAAAGTCACAAAGATGTTCATTTAAACCAGCTTTGAGCCCCAACTACGAGAGGGCTCAAATGTAGAGCATAGGAATGTTTCTCTAGCCTTACCTAACCAATGACATGTTACTCCCAGAAAAAAAGAGAACTCGTTGCTTTAGTTCAATTCTGAGATGAATGCCAAGTGGCAGAGGTGCTCGAAGCTGTTTGGCAACGGTGCTAGGAGGAGACAGCTTTCCCACAGGTATTTCCTGTGAGAAGATGAGAGATGCCGACAGAACAGGAAAGCCCAGTAAGGAGTTGTTAGCATTGAATAATTTTTGGTGTGAGTGCTTCATTGTTTGAGAGTGTGGTTCTCAGCACAGGCCCATGTAATCGGTTACATGATTAAAACTGTCACTTTGTGACTAATTATGTGGATGCTGTAGGCCTCCTCATGGGCCAGTGTTACTACCCATCCTTCACATGGGCATGAGATTCATCCTCAAGTCTCACTCATGCCTTGATTCATTAAATGTAACAAATATTTTTTGAGCCCCGACAGTTGGCTCTGCCTAATTGGTGCTTACCACCCCACCCTCTCCCCCAATTGCCCTTGTGCCCCATGATGCGAATTACAAAAGCATTTGGCAGGTATGTGGCAGTAAGTAGGGAAAAGGAGTGGAGAGAGAGAGAGAGAGAGAGAGAGAGAGAGAGAGAGAGAGAGAGAGAGAGACTGCAGTATGAAGTTGCAATAAAGATGTTTCAATCTGTCAAGAAAGCTGAGACGATTACTGATTTAAAATACCCACTAGGCTTTCATTATTGAATTCACCCTCTCTGTACCAGGACCAAGAAATTTCTACATAGACCTTCATTCAGGCAGAACAATTTTTAGAAGTTTTTGAGAGCGTATATTAAGAAGAATGAAATGGGCTTCACAATTTAATTGAACTTACGTAGTTTGAGAAAAGGGAAGTACAGGGATACTTTAGGAGGCATTTTTCTTCACCATAGAAACAAGTTATTGCAATCTTGACTGCATATTTTGGATTGGATGAGTTAAATGTTTTGTTTTGTTTTTCATTTTTAATTGATGTAAGCTTCAGAAAACATAAAATTTACCATCTTAACCACTTCTCAGTGTACAGTTCATTAGTGTTAAGTATATTCACATTGTCACACCTCCAATCTCCAAAACTTTTCATCTTGCAAAACTAAAACTCTATAGCCATTAAACATCTCTCTATTCTCCCCTCCCCCCCAATCCATGGGAACCACCGTACTACTTTTTGTCTCTATGAATATGAATACTCTATATACCTTATATAAGTGGAATCATACAATAACATTTGTCTTCTTGTGACTGCCTTAGCACAATGTCCTTAAGGAGATAATAACTTTGACAAACTGCTTAATGTCACTTAGCATAGTCATAGTGTCCTCATGTTTCATCCATGTTGTAGCATGTGTCAGAATTTCCTGGCTTTGTAAGGCTGAATAATATTCCATTTTTGTATATACCATATTTATTTATCCATGTATTCATCAATAGATATTTGTGCTGCTTCTACCTTTGGGTATACAAATGATGAGTTATATGTTCAATTCTTCTTTTGTGGCTAAAATCCTCCTTGTACTTTTCTTTGCATATTTTCATATCCCATCAAGAACTAAAATACGGGCCGGCCGAGTGGCGCATTGATTAAGAGCTGGCTTGGGATGCCAGAGGGCCCTGGTTCGGATCCCACATATGAGGGCCAGTGACACCGCCCTCCACAGCTAAGATGCTGAACAACAGCTCAACCTGGAACTGGGCTGCTGTGAGTCGCCGGCCACGGCGTAGGCTGCAGTGGGTTGCCGTGGGCTACCGTGTGTGGCCAGCAGCCAGCGTGAGCAGCCAGCAGCCGCCGTGAGCGGCCGTCCAGAAGCCGGCAACTGATCTGCCTCGCCTGGGAAGAGCGCAATGATGGTGCCAACTTGGGCCAGTGAAGCAACGTCCTCCACAACTAGACCGAAGAACAAAAGGATGGCAACTTGTCTGTTCCCCTTCCCTGATTCCCCAGCACTGTTCCCATCCCCCAATTCCCCAATAAAAATCTTAAAAAAAAAGAACTAAAATACACCATGTAATTGTTAGTTATGAATGACCTTAAAGAAATTCCTGGAGATGTAAACCAATCATTCTCAAGGGAGTCTTCTGTCACCATTTTCAGGCAGGGCCTTTCCCAAGGGAACTCACTGCACATTGATGAAACTATTTCTAGCAAGTATTCCTGTATGATCATCAAGAAGGCATGTAGACTCTGCCTTTTTGCAAAAGGGCCCTGTTAGATACACACCAGAACTGGAATTGATTTCTATCTTCTACTTGCAGACATTTATATCTTCTATGGCAAATACTACAGTATTGTAAAATGTTGTTCCCTGGAACTTCCAACCCTTTGGGTCATTCTAATGGATTTTGAATAGCATGTTCCTTCTGGTGCATTCTACTATAGAAAAGCTATATTCCTCATCCCTGAATTCCAAATGAGTTCCTCCTCTACCTCAGCCTAGCCTGAAAGTGAGATTTGAAGATTTACATTTCACCCAAACATGTTCTACAGATCTTATGAGCATACTAAGCTCAATGGGTGCATGTCATGTTGATTTTTAAAGATGGTCTTTAATTTCTGTTGAAAGGCTAAAGTCCTTTAGACAGCGGGTCCCAGACCAGGTAGCATGTGAGTCCAACCACTCCACTGCAGAGATCCGAGAGAATAGAGAGGTCATTAAGGGAATATAGGGACCATCCCCTTCTCTGTCACTACAGCCCTCCCCTAGATCTTCCTGGATGTCATATCCAAAAAGAGCAAGGGGAATGGTAGAACTATCTAAGACTGATCACTTATTTGTGTCATAAAGAGGCTCCCACTCCACCCTTACTCAATGTGTGACCTTGGGCTCACCATGTACCTCTATTTGCCTCACTTTCTTATCTGTAATAAGGGGTTAATAGTGGTAACTATATCATTGTGTTATGATTCCTAAATGAGTTGACATTTGTAAAATGCTTAGAAGAGTGTCTTGCACATACTTGACTCTCCATGCATGTCAGTTGTCATATCAGTATTACTAGATTACTAATTTGGATTAGATTGAAGCCATTTCCCTCTCCTCTCCTCTATAACTCTACCCCTCCCACAATTACCTATTGAGGTGGGAGGCTTCTAAGGGAGAACAAATAATTTAACAGGAAAATAAATAACCTGCTTCTCCTCTGTAAGTGAATGCCCAAAACACGCCACATCAGATTCATTTAGGGTACTGTTCATACATGAAGTAAGAATGCTACTTCAGGCTACTATGGCAAAATACCACAGACAAGGTAGTTTATAAACAACAGAAAATTATTTTTCACAGTTCTGGAAGCTGGAAGTTCAAGCTCAGGGTGCCCGTATGGTCATATTCCAGCAAAGAATCAGGGAAACATGACTTTGCCAAAGGAACAATAAATTTCTAGTAACTGACCCCAAAGAAATGGAAATACAGAAAATGCCCAACAAAGAATTTGAAAGAGCTGTTCTAAGTATAGTTAGAGACCTACAAGAGAACACAGATTAAACAAATTAATGAAATTGGGAAAACCATACAAGAACAAAATGAGAATTTCAACAAAGAGAAAACATTTAAAAAAGGACAAATGGAAAGTTTAGAGCTGAACAATACAATGACTTCACTGACGAATTCAACAGAAAACTTCAACAGCAGACTGAATCAAGCAGGAGAGAGAATCAGGGAGCACAAAGGTAGAACATTTAAAATTATCCATTTAGAGAAACAAAAAGAAAAAATAATGAAGAAGAATAAAGAAAGCCTATGCAACATATAGGATACCTTTAAGAGAAACAACCTATACATATCACTGGAGTCCCAGAAGGAGAAGAGAGGGAAAAAGAGGTAGAAAGCTTATTTAAAAAATAATGGCTCAGAACTCCAACCCTAGGGAGAGATTTGGACATCTAACTTCATGAAGCTGATAGGTGACCACAAAATTTCAATACAAAATGATCTTCATAAGACATACTGTAATAAAACTGTCTACAGTCTAAGACAAAGAAAAAATTTAAAGTAGCAAGAGAAAAAAAATTCTATCATACAAGGGAACCCCATTAGCCTATCAGTGGATTTTTCAGTAGAAACTTTTGCAGGCCAGGAGAGTGTGGGGTGATACATTCAAAGTGTTGAATAGGTGGTAATACTTCCAATCAAGAGTATTTTACCCAGCAAAGTTGTCCTTCAGAAATGAGGATGAAATAAGGACTTTCCCTACCAAACAAAGCTGAGGGAGTTCATCACTATCAGACATACCTTACAAGAAATGCTGAAATGTGTTCTTCAAGCTGAAACAAAATGGCAATAACTAGTAACATAAAAACGTATAAAAATTATAATATACTGGTAAAGTTAAATAAATAGATTTAGAACACTAACACTGTAATATGGAGGTGTGTTAACCACTTAAATCTGATATAAAAATTAAAGGACAAAAGTATTAAAATAGCTATAGCTATAATAATTTCTTAATGAATACACAATATAAAAAGATGTAAACTATGACATCAAAAACAAACGGTGGGGCAAGCAAAAGGATAGAGTTTTGAATGCAAACATATCAGATTAAAAAAGACTGTTATATCTATAAGATGTTTCAAGTAGGTCACAGGGTAACCAGAAAACAAAAACTATAGTAGGTTAAAGACACAAGGTAAAGAGAAGGGAATCAAGGTATACCATTATAGAATATCATCAATTCATAAAAGAAGACAGCAATGGAGGAAGATAGGAATGAAGAAACTACAAAACAACCACAAAACAATAACAAGATGGCAACAGTAAGTCCTTTCCTGTCATAATTACTTTAAATGAAAATGTACTAAATTCTCTAATCAAAAGGCACAGAATGGGGGCCGGCCGAGTGGCGCAATGGTTAAGAGCTGGCTTGGGACGCCAGAGGGCCCCGGTTTGGATCCCACATATGAGGGCCAGTGACACAGCCCTCTACAGCTAAGATGCTGAACAACAGCTCAAACTGGGCTGCCGTGAGTCGCCGGCCACAGCGTAGGCTGCAGCCCCTGTGGAAGTGGGTTACTATGGGCTACCATGTGTGGCCAGCAGCCAGCGTGAGCGGCCAGCAGCCACAGTGAGCGGCCGTCCAGAAGC
>NW_017731400.1:3017461-3039123 GCF_001890085.2 Hipposideros armiger
GCTAGACTGAAGAATAAAAGGACAGCAACTTGTCTGTTCCCCTTCCCCCAATTCCCCAGCACTGTTCCCATCCCCCCAATTCCCCAATAAAAATCTAAAAAAAAAAAAAAAGGCACAGAATGGTTGAATTGATTTAAAAAAACATAACCCAACTATATATATGCTTTCTATAAGAGACTCACTTCAGCTTCAAGGACACATGTAGGCTAAAAGTGAGGGGATGGAAAAAGATATTATATGCAAATGGAAGCCAAAGGAGCGGAAGTAGCTATACTTATATCAGACAAAATAGTCTTTAAGTAAAACGGGTATAAGGGAAAAGAATGTCATTATATAATGATAAAGCGATTAATTCATCAAGACAATCTAACAGTTGTAAACATATATGTACGTACCAACATCAGAGCAGCTAAATATATTAAACAAAAACTAACAAATTAGAACGGAGTGATAGGCAACAATACAAAAATAATAGGGAACTTCAATAGCTTACTTTCAACAATGGGTAGGTCATCCAGAAAGAAAATCAATAAGATAACATTGGACTTGACTATATTTTACACCAAATGGACCTAATATATAGATATATTCCATCCAATAGCAAGCAGAATACAATTCTTCAAAGTGCACACAAAAAGTTCTACAGGTTAGATCATATGTTAGGTCACAAAACAAGTCTCAGAAAATTTAAGAAGATTAATATCATACTAAATATCTTTTCCAACCACAATGGTATGAAAGTAGAAATAAATAACAGAAGGAACACTGGAAAATTAAAAGAAAATATGTGGAAATTTAACAACACACTCCTGAACTGGGTCAAAGATGAAATTAAAAGGGAAATGAAAAAATATCATGAAACAAACAAAAATGGAAACACAACATACCAAAATTTATAGGATGCAGCAAAATCAGTGCTGAGGAAAGTTTATAGTGATAAATGCCTACATTAAGAAAAAAGGAAGCTCACACGTAAACAACCTCACTTTACACCTCTAGTAACTAGGAAAACAAGAACAAAGTAAGCCTAAAGTTAACAGAAGGAAGTAGATAATAAAGATGAGAGCAGAAATAAATGAAAGAGAGAATGCAAAAATAATAGAAAAGATCAACAAAACTAAGAATTGGTCTTTTGACAAGATAAGCAAAACTGATAAAATTTTAGCTATAATTACCAAGGGGGGAAAAAGAACACAATCAAATCAATAAAATTATAAACAAAAGAGAAGACATTACAACTGATAGCATAGAGATACAAAGAATCATAAGACACTGCTATGAACAATTAATATGCCGAGAAATTGGATAGCTGAGATGAAATGGATAAATTTCTAAAAACATACAACCTACCAAGTCTGAATCATGAAGAAATAGAAAATCTGAACAGACTGATAAAAAGTAAGGAGAAGAAATCACAATTAAAAAAACAAAACTATCCCCCAAAGAAAATCCTGAAACAGATGCCTTCACAAGTGAATTCTACCAAACATTTAAAAAAGAATTAATGCCAATTCTTCTCAAACTCTTCCAGAAAATTGAAGAGGAGGGAACACTAGCAAGCTCATTTTACAAAGTCAGCATTACCTGATACCAAAGCTAGATGAGAATACTACAAGAAAAGCAAACTAGAGGCCAAACATACCTAATGAACATATAGATTCAAGAATTCTCAACATAATACTAGCAAATTAAATTCAACATAACACTAAAACAGTCATATACCGTGATCAAGTAGGATTTACCCCTGGAATGCAAGGATGGTTCAACATATGCAAACTAATAAATATGATACAGCACATTAATAGAATAAAATATAAAAATCATATGATATCTCAATAGATGCAGAAAAAAGCATTTGCCAAAATTCAACATATACTCATGATAAAAATTCTCAATAAATTGGCTTTAGAAGGAACATGAACATACCTCAACATAATAAAGATCATATATGACAAACCCACAGCTAACATCATTTTGGTGAAAGGTTGAAATCTTTTCCTCTAATGTCAGGAACAAGACAAGGTTATCCACGCTTGACGCTCCTGTTCAACATAGTACTGGAAGTCCTGCCACAGCAATTAGGCAAGAAAAAGTAATAAAACCATCCAAATAAGAAAAAAAGAAGTAAACTCTCTCTTTGCTGATAATATGATCTCATATATAAACAATCCTAAAGACTCCACAAAAGAAGTGTTTGACCTAAGGGCCGGCCTAGTGGCTCACTTGGTTAAGAGCTTGCTCAAGTGTGAGCTCTGAGCAACAGTGGTTCGATTCCTGGCCCGAGCTGAGCTGCCACTGAGCTGCCAACAGGTGGCAGGATGGCCTAGCTAAAAAAAAATAATAATAAAATAAAAAACTGTTAGACCTAATACAGGAATTCAGCAAATCTACAGGATTCAAAAGCAACCTAAAAAAATTGGATGCATTTCTATACACTAACAATGAACTATATGGAAAGAAAACATTAAGGAAACAATCACATTTAGAATAGCATCAAAAACAATAAGATACTTAGGAATACATTTAACCAAGGAAGCAAAAGATTTCTATACTGAAAACTATAAGACACTGATAAAATAAATTTAGGGAGACACAAATAGATGGAAAACTATGGCATGTTTGTGGATCAGAAGAGTTAATACTGTTAAAATGTCCATACTACCCAAAATCATCTATAGGTTTAATCCAATCCCTGTCAAAATTCCAATGACATTTTATATAGAAGTAGAAAATAACAACCTTGAAAATCGTGTGGAATCACAAAAGACCCAAAATAGCCAACGTAATCTTGAGAAAGAACAAAGCTGAAAGCATCACATTTCCTTATTTCCTTATTGTAAGTATACTGCAAAGTTATAATAATCTAAACAGTACGGTACTGGTATAAAAACAACAGACACATAGACCAATGGAACACTATTGAGAGCTCATAAATAAGCCCATTCTTATATGGTCAACTAATATTAGACTAGGGAGCCAAGAATATACAATGAGAAAAAGGATAGGTTTTTCATTAAACAGTGGTGGGAAAACTAGAGAACCTGTGTGCGAAAGAATGAAATTGGGCACCTATTGTATACCACTTACAAACTTAACTTGAAACGGATTATGGACTTGAACGTAAGGCTGCAACCATATACCTCTTAGAGGAAAACATATGTAAAAATCTCCTTGATATTAATCCTGGCAATGAATATTAGAGTATGACACCTAGAGCAATGGTAACAAAAACAAAAATAAATAAGTGGGACTACATCAAACTAAAAAGCTTCTGCACAGCAAAAGAAACAATAAAAAGAAAAGGCAACATATAGATGAAAATATTTGCAAACCATATACCTGATAAGGGGCTAATGTCTAAAATATACAAGGAACTCATACAACTCAATAGCAAAAACTAATCCAATTAAAAAAATGGCACAGGGGGCCGGCCGAGTGGCGCGATGGTTAAGAACTGGCTTGGGACGCCAGAGGGCCCTGGTTCGGATCCCACATATGAGGGCCAGTGACAAAATGACAGCAACTTGTCTGCTCCCCTTCCCCTAATTCCCCAGCACTGTTCCCATCCCCCCAATTCCCCAATAAAAATCTTAAAAAAAAATGGCACAGGAACTGAATAGACACTTTTCCAAAGAATGTATACAAATGGCCAACAGTACATGAAAAGATGCTCACCATCACTAATCATCAGGGAACGGGAAAACCAAACCACAGTGAGATGTCATCTCACACCTGTTAGAATGACTGTTATCAAAAAAACTAGAGATAACAAATGCTGGCAAGGATGTGAAGAAAAGGGAAAACTGTGCACTGTTGGTGGGAATGTAAATTGGTGCAGCCACTATGGAAAACACTATGGAGTTTCTTCACAAAATTAAAAACAGAACTACCATTGACCTAGCAATCCTACTTCTGGCTATATATCTGAATGAGGTGAAATCTCTATCTTGAAGAGGCATCTGCACCCCTATGTTCATTGCAGTGTTATTCACAATAGCCAAGACATGGAAGCAACCTAACTATCCATGAAAGGATGAATGGATAAAGAAGATGTATACACACAACACACACACACACACACACACACACACACACACACACAGAGGAATATAAAAAAGGAAGAAAATCCTACTATTTGAGAGAATTATGCTAAGTGAAATAAGTCAGACAGAGAAAGACAAATACTGTAAGCTCACTTACATGTGGAATCTGACAGTACCAAACTCAGGGAAACAGGGCGTAGAATGGTAGTTGCCAGAGGGCTAAATGAAATCGGGAGATATTGGCAAAGGGTACCAACTTTCAGTTATAAGATGATTAAGTTCCAGGGATCTAATGTACAGCATGGTAAACCATAGTTAACAATATTGTTGTCTACTTACACTTGCAAGTTGCTATGAGAGTAGACCTTTACTGTTCTCATTATAACAACAAGAAAATGATAATTACTAAGGTGAAGGATGTGTTAACTAACCGTACTGCAGTAAATATTTTGCAATACATACATGTATTGAATCACCATGTCATATACCTTAAAATTACCCAATGTTATTATGTCAATTATATCTCAATAAAGCTGGAAAAAAATAACACTAATCCCATTTATGAGGGTTCTGCCCTCATGACCTAATCATCTCCCAAAAGCTCCACCTTCAAATACCATCACCTTTCAGGGTTAGGATGCAACATATGAACTTGGGGGGCCACATTCAGACCCTAGCAGGGAGCAAGGCTGGAAACACTGAGAACTTACAAAGAAGACCCTGAAAATATGTATGGCATAGAAACCCGATTTCCAATTGTGTGTGGGTGTGGATGATACGAGTCTGTGGTACGCTCTCTGGAGGTGGAAGACCATTTGTTAAACCACATGGGATTCAGGAAGAATTAAGCACCAGCCACAAGGGCCTTTCCTCATTGTGCCTTCCATATTTAGCCTGGTCCCACATTAGTGTGGCAAGTGAGTTCTAGAAAAAATAAACCAAGTGCTAGGTCCTCTGTCTATAGTCCACTTGTCTCAGGGGTCCAGTCATTTATGTAATGACCAGGCTTCCTGTTAATCCTTCCGGCTCAACCCTCCCACTAATTCTCTAGGAGTACTCTGAGCAGGGCCTTCCCTTATCTTTTACATAAACAGACTTTAAAGGTAATGAAAGAAAGATGTTGACTTTTATGGCTCATAAAGCAGCTCGCAGATAGCCAATGTAGCACAAGCTACTTACATTAACTATATATTTAACACTTCTTTCATACCACGGTGACCTTCAATTTTCAGTAGCTAATGATGAATCCGAAAGAGGCTGTAATATGAAGAGGCATGCTTGTAAATCGTAGGTTTGTGTCTCACATCTGAAACCTGACACCTTTTGAAAATGACAAGGCAGTCATTTGCGTGTCACCACAGAACAACTAAGGAGATTTATGATGTTTTCGGAGAGTGTCATCAAAGTGTAAGGCTGACAAAGAATCCCTCTTGGCCTCTGTTTTTTCATTTGTAAAATAAGAGGGTTAAAATAGTTGGTCATCCAGTACTTTGCAATTCTTACATACTATGATTCTGCTACTATTGGAGGTTACATGGGTTTACCAAATCCTCCACAAATTCAGATGAAAAAGGGGCATTATCTCAAACACACCAGGCTATTTTTAGACTTGATGCGGTTGGCCTTGACAGATAATTGAATCATTCCAACCCGTTGATGGGTCCTGCCCCTTTTCCAAAGACTTTTCTTCCGATTACCATTAAGCATGACTACCCCTCCAACACAGCCACATGTCAACCTTTCCACAGGGCTTGTGCCCAGCGCTACAGGCCTGTAAGTCAGCCTCTGCTCTGCCCATGTCACCTCTCAGCATCCATGACTCAGGCACAGCCCCAGTCTCGTCATCTTTCTGTACCCACCTTTGGCACTTGCAGGACATTTGTACTGAGCCCTGAAACACCTGCTCAGCACATCTTTTGCAGAAGTTATTAATCCCGCTCTACCTTCTGCCCACATTTCTGCAGAGGAGAAAGGAATTATCCTCATTTCTAAGGAGACAGCCAGGTCAGGCGAATGCTGGTGGCGCCTGTTTCCACACCCTGCTCACTCCTCCAAAACGGAAGAGTCACTTGTCCAACTGGGAAGACTGTGCACTAGTGGGCGGGGTCATTTTGGTCCTGGATTGAGAAAAAAGCAGCCTCCATCTCCCCTCTCTCCCCAGGTTCTCCCATTGACTAGTGAGGATGGCAGAGAGCCTGCTTCTCTTCTCCGTTCCTGTGGTCTTCATTTTGGCGGAAGGACTAGGGCCTGGCTTCGAGAAGCAGGGTTAGGAGCCCAGAGTTCCCTTCTCCGCCCTCTGGCTTGCTCTGTTGTGCCCCTGGCTGGGCTCATTAGGGA
The DNA here is from genome assembly GCF_001890085.2 of Hipposideros armiger. Taxonomy (NCBI): domain Eukaryota; kingdom Metazoa; phylum Chordata; class Mammalia; order Chiroptera; family Hipposideridae; genus Hipposideros; species Hipposideros armiger. The sequence goes on from NW_017731400.1 coordinate 3,023,842, forward strand.
ACTGTGGCTTTCTGTGCTGGATGAGCATCTTTGTTGCAGACCCAGCTCTCCAAGTGATGAAAACTAGCCTCCATCTTCGAGACTCAGGGGGCAGAAAGTCCAGTTGGGGTTTAGGTTTTAGGCTTTGGGGTAGGATGTGGAGGGTACATTGTCGACAGTTTTCCAGGAAAGGCATGCCTTGGGCTATGAAGCTGATAACTGTGTTCCTCATTTGATCCTTAGTGTTCAAAATTAGCTCAATGCTGGGGTAGATGAGGCACTCGTGGGGGATGCTCTAAACACTCCAGCATCATCGTGCCTTTATTGAGGACCTGCCAGGTGCCAGGCATCTGGCTTATCCACACATTTGGATTCATGTTCTTTTTCCTCAATGCAAATGGCTTCCTGGGCCCATTTTCCCATCAACTAAAGAGATCTTTCCTTCCCATCTCTCAAGCATAGGTTTCAAATTGACCTTCTCTATGAAGTCTCCAGAAACAATTTCAAATCAACAGGTACCCCATCTCTACTTTGAATTTCTTTATATTTATAACTGTCATGCAGTATATTCATTTTAAGTATATCCTGCTTATTTCCTTCATATTAACCATCTCACTCCAAATCTATACAATTTAAACGCTTAAGAATGATATTTTTTCCATCTTTCCTGCCCATATGAACACCTCCACATCCTAGGTTATCTGAGAGAGTTTCAATTTTGTGCAATTTTATTAATTTATTCAACAAAACCTCTAGTTAACTACTACAACAGGCAGGCATGAAAGAGACAAAGGTAAATGAAACATAGTCCCAGCCCTGGATGATTTCAAATTCCACTGGGACAGAAGTTCTAATAAAAAATATTATCACAGAAGTGTAAACAGTTATGAAAACAGAAGACAGAGGAACTCACTTTGCCTAAGGAGTTAGGAAGGCCTTACAGAGGAAAGATGTGTAGATAGGGTTTTGAAAGATAAACAGGTGTACCCTACACTGATAAGAGGAAAAGGTATTGTAAACACAAGACACAGTATGTACAAAGGCATGGCGTCATCAGTCGACCAAGCATGGCCCAGAAAATAATTAAAATTTCAGAACGGTTGGGATGAGTTGCCATGGACATGACTGGCAAGGGAGATTGGCAGCCATGTAGTGAGAACATACACCAGGCTAAGATGTTTAGATGTTATGTGGTCAGCAACTGGTAACCAATAGCGAATCATAAAATCAACTTTAGTTTTAAGACTTTTCTAAATAGGAATCAACTTAGAATAAATTTCTGGTTTGAATATTACGCTTGTGGTATGCATAATGCCCAGGTTAATGGTGGACACACAAAAGGCACTAAATAAATTCCTACTGAATATGAATTCAAAGAGAGTCAGAAGGGAGGAACCGTGAAAGCAGATGAAGAGGCCGTATTTTTCACTTTTGCAAATCTTAGCTGACATTGACCATTCCAGCAAAGACAAGGGGCGCCACAAACAGAAGTGATTGTTACCAATAAGAACAACTCTGTGCTTATAGGTGCGGTCAGTGGTTTACTCACTGTTGTGAAAACTATACACACACTTGTTGGCTACCAGCGCTCTCAGGTGGTCCCACTAGCTCTCACCAGTAGCTGAGGAGACTGGACATAAACCACATTCATGCATTGAGTTCACATTAAGTGGGGGCCTCTCATGACCCCCCTGTATTACTATGGCTGATAAAATGACTATCCCATCTCTAGAAATAAACGTGGACTTAGAGCTATCAGATAGAAATATTTTGAAAAATTAGGCACAGATGGTTGGGTATTTCTGCAACATTTTCTCAGATTTCTTCCACTTCTTTTCCTTCCTCCTCCTCTTTCATTCAATAATGCAACTCAAGGAATCCTTTAAGGTAAGATCTGGTTTCAAATCACAGCTCTGTCGCTTACTCAGTCAAGGCACTTTACTCCTCTCAGCCTCAATTGTTTTTCTGTAAGATGGGGCTGTTGTAAAAATTAGAGAGGAAAACGTGCAGAAAGGGCCTAGAACAGCACCTGTACAAAATAGGTTTTTAAAACATGGTATATATTATCATAACAAACTCGTTTGATACTCCAATCTATATTGGATACTCGAGTATAGATACTCCAATACTAAAACCTTTGGATGAATTCCAAGAAGGACCAACATACATATAGAATGTGATAGGATGACATTTTTGGGAATTATCCAGAAAGCACCCTCCTTATATTTGGTCACACTTTGACTCTGGCAGCCAGATTTATGTTCTCAATTTCAAAACTTCCTTTCATAGTAATTATCAGTGAGTCTCCAGTTTTATTCTCTTTTGTCTTTGCTGTAGAACTAACTGTGTTTCCCAAAAGTGGCCTTAACTTAGCCTATCCCTAAAGCAAGCTTTTGGGCCAATGATCAAGCTCTGGAAATGCTTTAAACGTATTTAAAAATCACTAACAAACCCTCTGAAATGATATATTCTGCCTCAGGTGAAATCATCCAGCTCAAACATATATGAAGCCATAATATTAAATTTTTAATTGCTATTAATTATAAATGAGTGGAAAACTAATCTCATGTTTGTTTTGACCTCTTTTTAAATTCAAAGAAGGCAGTTTGTGAACACAATACCATCTCTTACCCTTCCATAATTAGCAGGATAGTATGACCACAGACAAGGGTTCATTGAAAACAAAATCCCTAGTATGAGTTTGAACAACGCACAGACCATTCCTGGGAAAAAAATTCAGTAAACCCAGAAGGGCCACTCCCTCATTCTATCCACTGCACCCTCATACCCCACTGGCCACAATTAAAACATGCAAATGTCACCCAGCTGTTGAGAGGGGCCTCACACAGAGAAGAGATGAAAGATGTAAAAACGTTGAAGGATGGAAAATTCCTTACAAGTCCTTCACAAATCTGTATGTCAATTAATAGTGTTTTACAAGCCTGTGGAGATTAAATTATTCCTATTTCTTAATCACTGTCTTTGAACAGCTTTCTCTCTGTGGCTTGTCTACAGGCCCAAATGATATGGACTCTAAAATCTCAGATGTTAAGAACAGGCAGGGCAACCCACAGCTGCTCCCAAACCAGCACCAATGAGCTTTCTGCTAAGAAGGAAGCTGCCCTAATGGAGTGATTCTCAGTCTTGGCTCCACATTGAAGTCACCTGGAGTTGTGGGGAGGGAGGAAAGGGGGCAGCAGGGTGGGCGTTAAAAGCTATTGATGGCTGGGTCTTGCTTGTAGCACAGTGATTCCCAAACTTGGCTACATACTAGAAATCATCTGAGGAACTTTAAAGAGTCCTAATAATGTCCAGGCTTCCCCCCAGACCAATGACGTTTTCTCTGGAAGTGGCACCAGGTATCAGTATTTCTTCAGCTTCTCAGGTGATTCCATTGTGCAGCCAAGGTTGAAAACCCATGTGCTAGAGGTTCTGATGAGAGTGGTCTGGGGTGTGAGAGCTGCCACTGGAGTTTTTCAAGTTCCCTAGGAGATTCCATGGGGAGAGCCCTGCCCTAATGAAGCCCTGAGCAACGGGATCAAACAAGGATGGAGGAGATGGTGCAGCCCAAGGACACACTCACATACTGTACAAGGAGAGTCACATCGGTCCTGGATGGCCTGCGTGACTCAAGGTGGACACACAACTCTGCTAGTTGCCTGTATAATACCCATATTTCTCTTTCTTCTTTACTATCAGAAGACCAATTTTGTTCTGGTGACAATGTGCCCAGCTTTAAAACACTACCTTTCCCAGCTTCTTGCAACTACGAGTAAACATGTGATCCATCTCTGACCAATGAGATATACGCGGAAGCCAAAGAGTGAGGATTCTGGAAAAGCTTTTTAAAAGGAGCCAACTCTTTTGGTCTTTGTCCTTCTCCTTATTCCTGCCTGAAGCACAAACGGGAGGCTAGAGATTAGACAGCCATCTCACAACCACCACAAACTAAGAATGTTGGAGTAGAAAGGTAGAAAGAATCTAGGATTCTGCAGCCATAGAGAGCCATCATACCAGCCTATCTATAAACTTCTTGTATGCAAAACAATTACCCCCTTTGTCTATACTAGATGATACACCATCCAGAGAAGAAAGGAATAAGATAAAGCTAATAGAAGAAGGTGGCTACGGAAAAAGTGACAAGGAAGTTAAGGTAGAAAGTGTGAATGAAAAATAAAGTGGGGAGAAACAAAAGCATCATGGCAGAGAACATTTATATTTTAGGGATAACCCTACTTGAAAAACGCCATTAGTTTTTTTTCCCTTGGTTCATCACTTGTTAGTTCCAAGATTCTTTTGGATGTTTTCTTGAATCTGGCTACTTGTCAATCTTCATGACTCTGGAATTAAGGACTGTGCCATTTATTATACACATATGTAAAAATATATAGAGATACTATATGCAAAACAATTGAAACCATTGTTTTGGTAGCATTTCTGAGCACAGAACGTTTTCTTTAAACCACCCTGGTCCCCAAATGGTCATTTACAGAGCTTTCTTTCTGGCTAAAGACCATTAGTTCCTTGTGCATGAGACTGTATCTCTTTCACCTCCCCATCCCCATTACATAATAGAACATAGCACACAACAGATATCATTAAGTGTTTGGAAGAAATAAAGGAGGAAGAACGGATACAAATACATCAAGAGGGGAGCAGGACCCTTTCCGTAGAGGGAGGGAAATTTTAACGGGAAAGGACAGTTTTAAAACAACTTCCTGTGCTAGTCACGGGGTGGTGAACTTGGCTTAACACAGTTTTGTTACTCAAAAGGCAGATTAAAATGATTCATTATATATATTTTAAAAGTTGGGATCTTTGTAAATAATATTGTTTCATTATGGTGCTCAATTTCTCTCCACTTCCAGGTTTCTTCTCTGAGTTTTATGAAGGATTCTTGGGGGCTTCCTTAAAAGAAATGTGCCCCTCTTTAAGGTGTCTCATTATTAGCAGGTCCTATCTCAGCTCTGTATGGATTAGTGAACAACTTCCAAATATTGATAGCTTTAAAGGCTATTAATTATGTTCAGTGAGATGACTCCTGTAAAGCACTTTCTATGTGCCCGGCAAAATGAAAAAGGCATATGTTGGTTTCTTGACCCTTTTTCTTTTGATTAAGAACAATACATGTATCTCCAGAGTAATTTTATAGGTGTTGGTTCTAGCTAGTGGCAAAAACTGACACTTATGGAGTCTGACAATTAAGTTTGAGAACTCATCCTAGAAAAAGTGCTACATACCTCATTGCTGAATACCACTATTGTCACCTTCGAAGTACTCCCCTTGGGAAGCTATGCACTGACACCAGCGCCTAGTCCACCCTTCAAAGCAATTTTGGAACTCTTTTTCTGGAATGGCCATCAGAGCTGTCATCGTATTACCCTTGATGTCCTGAATGTCATCAAAATATCTCCTTTCAATATTTCCTTTATCTTCGGGTAAAGAAAGAAGTAATTGGGGGCCAGATCAGGTGAATAGGGAGGGTGTTCCAATACAGTTAATTGTTTACTGGCTAAAAACTCCCTCACAGGGAGTGCCGTGTGAGCTGGTGCATTGTCGTGATGGAAGAGCCATGAATTGTTGGCGAAAAGTTCAGGTCATCTAACTTTTTCACGCAGCCTGTTCAGCACTTCCAAATAGTAAACTTGGTTAACTGTTTGTCCAGTTGGTACAAATTCATAATGAATAATCCCTCTGATATCGTAAAAGGTTAGCAACATCATTGAAACAAGTTTACGAACTTAATTGTGAGACCTTCATATGTATTCTAAAACTAAACAGTCAATTTAATGTTATGTGAAATTCATCTCAACTTAAAAATAAAAGGTTGCATTCTAGCCATGAGGAGGAAAGTCTTTGAGGGACAATGACCCCTTGCAAGCATCGGTGAACTGCAGCTCTAAATTTAGCATATCTCCATGACCAATGGAAATGATGTACAAACAAGGGAAATGTAACAAATGACCGCTAACATTTATAGAACACTATATTTTATAAGCATACACAACATTTTACCTACAGGAACTACTTTGATTCCTTGGAGGGGAATTTTTTGTGCGATTTTATTCACTTGGGCCTATAGTCTTTATTCTGGAAAAACCATTGAGGTTTTAATTGAATTAAATTTATAGAATCAGAATGAATTTTAGTAGATCATCGACACCATTATTCTATTTAACAATTATTCATCAGATAATAGAGTACAGGTGGCAATAACTGTCAGTATAAATGCCTTCCCCAAGACAAATAAGCCCTCTTTGAAGTCCAGAGAATGTCTTGACACTATGTCAGCCAAAAGGAAGTTGAAAAATAAAAAGGTGTTTTACCTCTGTACTCATTGAAACCACTGGACCAAGTCACTGCCTGATGCTAAGTGATAACTGTACATAAAAGATGAATTCAGGAATTACATTTCATCTATTACTTAATTTCAATAATTTGTCTTTGTATGTCTTCTTACAGGACAATTTTATTATCTTTTTTCCCTCCAAAATCTAATTTTTATTCAATGTCATAAATACTTCCATTCCTTTGCATAATTATTTCCCCCTGGATTTCCTTGGGAGTCAGATTGTGAACAATATGATTGAGAATGAGCACACAACACTTTCCAGGTGGTCGGCCTTCATCGGTAACCTGGGGCGTGAGCTGCTGACCCCGCCAGAGGTGACGACAGGGCTAGATGGAAAGGTTGCCTTAGAAATTTAAATTTCTCATCATCTGAACCCTCCTTTTTAATGACAGCTAATATTAAATCAGCATCTACTATGGATATGCCACTGTGAAGGGTACTTTCACACCCGATCCATCATAACCCTGCCAGGTAGGTATGAGCCCCGTTTGACAGAGAAGGAAGCGTATTGTTGCGGTTCCATTTTGGTGTCAAAGGTCATGGAGTAAGGGAAACCAGGGTCTGATTCAGCTCTGAGCTTTCTGTTATCGCACACAGCTCCTGGGTTCTTCCTGGCAGAGTGGGGCTGTCCGGTCTGAGTTGTGAGAAGAGAATCTCCACAGAGACCTTGGATAATCAGACGGAAGGTGAATACATTGGAGAACTGCCACGCAGGGCAATTCCCCAGGTTAGGTCTCAGCGTTTGCCCAGGTTCCCTTTTCTCCTCAGGTGGTTCATACAAGAGCCAGGGCCTGTTTCCGTTATTTTCCTTCCCAGTCTGAACATTTCTTCTTTCTCCCTGGAACCCAACTTCACCTTCGTCATTATAAAAACACCCATCTTCCGCAATCCAGTGCTATAACAAGTGTCTCCGGGAAAAGCCAGCACCTGCTGACCTCGGTGCGAATTAAAATATATCAAAGAGTCCAAGTTTCAAAGTTGTCAGGCTTTCGTTTCCATGAGGAGGAACTCTATTTTCACTCATACCCCAGCAAGAGATTAGCAGCTTGAAATCACTTTGACAGTGTCAGTTGCTCTATTGCATACCACAGGGAATTTTAATTCCAGCCTGTGAAATTGTAATTGCTTCTCAAGGAGAAGTGAGGAATCCTGGGTAATGGCCACAGCCAAGCTCAATGTCAGAGTTGCCAGTTGCTGCCACATCAGATATTACTTGCTGTTATTCAAAAATCACTCCAGCTTTCCATATGGGAAGTTGAACTGGGGGCTGAAAGTAAATTAACAGAAACTGTCAGCTGTTCACAACAGCACAGACAGCCGTGTGACAGAGATGGGTGACCTCCCATCAAAAAAAAGGTAACTTTATTTATTTATTTATTTATTTTTTGGGTTAAGATAAAGAGTTTCACAAACAAATTTCATTACTTAAGGTATGAAGCAAAATGATGTCATTATCAAGCAAGAAATTATCTGGTCCATGGCATGATAAGATTAAAAGCTGCCAATTTCTATTCACTCCTTCCTGGAAAGGGGAGGGGGGGAGGAAGTGGCCCAAAAGTGTAATTAAAATAATGAAGATAGCAAGTCCATGTCAGGTTGATGTTCGCAATGGATTAAAATGACCTGCTATCAAAGTTAAACTGTCTGAGAAATTGCTTCCTGGCTATGTTTGGAATAAAGAGAATGTGGACTGACCACATCTGATTACAAAACATTTAGACAGAGAGAATTATCTGCAAAGGGAAGGCCCTGTTACCTGCCACCCTCTGAAGATAGGGAACGTTCTGACAACTACGAAGTGAACTTATTTTATTTTTTCCGCTGAGGGTCAGAAAGGAAAGAGAAGGGGCTAAATATAATTTGCTTGGGAAAATACAGTCTGTGGAATTGTTTTTTGTTTTACACATTAGAGAAAATTCAGACTTGGGCTTTACTTTTCCTCATTTGATGGTTTTTAGGGCAAGTTTCATATATTAAAAATTTCATGTCACCTCTTCCCCCAACTCTCTACCCCAGCTCTCCAGAACTTGACCCCACCTCTCACCAGGCTGAACCCACTCACCTTCCAGCAATCTGTTTTATACACCTTGCTTGCCCCACAGTCTCGTCACACCTGCCTTGCCCCTTTCAGTATACTTAGTATTCTTTGCCTCAATCTTCAGTGGGCTCCCCCTTCCTATAGAAAGCCTCTGTGGGTGTACCCCATCTGGGTGAGATGTCCCTCCCGTTTAATTCCCTGCGTTTTCTACCTCAAGTAGCTGGGTTACAATTGCGCCCACACTTCACAAAGGTTGGGACAGTCTGTCTTGTTAACGTTTTTTATCCCAAGGCCAAGTACTATGTTTGACACATAGCAAGTGCTCAGCAAACAGGTGCCAAGTGGTCTTTCCCCTTCTAAAGTCTTCATCCTACATCCATGAGGGATGGTTTCTCCCAGGGCCCTCATATGGTCTTGAGCACCTCCTAACTGCTGAGCTACCGAGGTTCATGGACCCAGCACATCTGCTGGTGCCCTGCCCACCTTCTTGTCTGCCTGGCTGACACACACTAAAGTACCCTGCAGGCCCTGCTACCTCTGACCCAAGAGCAGGAAAGCAAACTGGTGAAGAACAGGACTCTAGAATACATGGCCTGGGTTATAATCTTGGCTCTGCCACTTAGCAGCTAACGACTTGGACAAGTCACCTTTTCTATGCCTCAGTTTCCTCATCTAGAGTAACAGTTTCTTCTTCAGGGTGGCTATGAGGATTAAATGGGCTGATATATTTAAATTGCTTGTGAAAGTGCCTGGCTCTGGGTAGCTACTATTACCATGCTGGTGGTGGTTGTGAGGAGGAGGGTGTTACCATTTACTATTACTATGACTGCTACCTGCAGCAAAGGTATTTTTAGCTACTCATTCAATTTGCCTTCACTCTTGTGTCAACCCAACCACCCCTCAAACATGATTTCCAAAACCAATAATGGCAAATTACACTGACTTCAGCTTCCTCCAAAGTAGCCATCCGAGACCCTTCTTATATCTGTTCTATTCCAGGTCCTCCCACCATCTTCAATCCTGAGTTTGAGCACTGGCCTCCTGTTCCTGCTCCAACAGTTGAACAGAAACACCAGCTACCATGGCTTCCATGTGCTCTCTCGCTGCCTCAGAGAGTGCCTCCTAGCTCGACAATGCACAGGCCCCAAATCTTAACCCCAGCTACTAAGTGTTGAGAAATTGTCCCTACCGATAGAGGATGAGTTAGGATGTCTTGTCTTTTAAAGTAGTATAGAATGAAAGGCAACATTTATGGTAACAGAATTACTGAGTGAGATAACCAGCCCCTGAAGTCCTGGGTAATCCTGGGCCCTTGGGCTGACACTAGAGGGTCACTGAACAGGCCAAAGCTGGTGCAGGAAATCTGGCTCAATCCAATGTACTGAACCTGGTGGAGAGTCAATGGGGCCAGTGGGTCAGTCTTAGGAGGAAAACAGGAAGGTCTGCACTGGTCAGGTATGGGATTCCAGGGGATTCCAGGGATTCCAGGTCTAGTGCCTAAAATCGAGAGTGCTGATCACTATGTTATAAAATATAACACAGTTGTAATAATGAGTTTATAAACTCAAGAGTGTAAGGAATACGAATTCCCATTTACAACTCTACTAAAATTTCTTTTTATAACCCAGCTTTTTCTAACCCCATTCCACTGGAAAGACGAAAGTCAATTTGGGTCAATTTAGCACAGCACTGCCCACTGAGAACTCAGGGGATGGGGACAGCTTCAGAGGACACCTCTAGACAGAGCTGGTTCGGGCTGCATGGGCACTGTCATAGCTGCGAGGGGAGCCTCAGGTGATGCACTGAGTGATGATACAGCTCTGGGCACAGGTAAGTCCAGAATTTCACCCCAAAACATCTCAGCACCAACAGAACACTTGAGATTCTTGTTTAGAAATGCTCCAAACTAGAGGGGTGGCCTTGGACAAGCTACTTAACTCCTCCTAACCCCAGTTTCTCCATCTATAAAATAAAAGGGTCCAACTCCATGGTCTCTATGAGCCCCTCTCACTCCTCTTCTAGGCTGAGCTGTAGGACAGGCCACGCCTGCCTTTTCAAACAAGACCAGGTCCCAGGTGAAGTGGAGAGACACACCGATTCCCTTTTACCAAATATTGAGAAAGAGCCATCTTTCCGTGCAACCTACTCAAATCTGAACTCAAATTTCAAATACTATTGTGAGAAAGTTTAAACTCCCCGATATGTTAGAGAAACAGAGGCTGTTTCGGATTGATTACCAGAAGGCAGATGGTGGTGACTTTCTGGAAATTTGCATTTGTTACTTCAATGTTGGGTTGCCACAGGTTTTGCTTTCAATATTAATTAGAGTTACTGCAGCTCCTCAGATAGATAGCTTGACTTTACCACACAGCGTGAGGGCAAGCTAGTGTTAAATTGCTTCCCCACTCCCCAACTTTCCTTTTGATTTGTATGTCGAGAGACATTAAAAATATTCTTCAACCCGAAATACAACATTTTTAGCTACTGAATTTTCTTGTAGCTTGGGTAATGCTGATTGCCCAAGGCTGCTTTGAAAAGATTACATTTTTTAGACTGCCTAACCAACGTTCCCTTTTTGTGAGATTGCTTTGGAACTTTCAATCTTTCTAACTTGAAAAATCTTGGAGGATGTTGTTGAGAAGGAAAAAGAGAAGAGTCTTAATTGGAGGCTTGAAAATCTTACCCTACGTGGATGGGGTTAGAGATCTTCTACTTAGGAAGAATGTGTGAGAAGAAAAGCTGTCAGAGAATCAGAGATTAAAAAGATATAAAATCATGACAGGTAAGAAGTGGTCAGGGGCAACAGCCACAGCAAACCTTCCTTTTAAGGTTTCCAGATCACTCTCTTCAATGACAAAAAACCCAACCCATCTTGAAGTTTTTCCATTTAAAAGTAGATTTTTAAAGATCCTCTAGAGGGGACCAGACTTCATACTCCATCCTCTGATTTGTTTTCTGTTTGACTTCTGATTTTACTCTCGGCTGTGGAACCAAATGAGACGTGCTATTGACTATTCACCATTGTTTCCTGGGTGAGACGATGCTATAATCAGATTTACTTATTCAGGCTCAAAACATGACGGTGAGACCAAATTACAGTCTGGTTTCTCCAGTCTTATAGACATGACAAGTTTTAACCCTTCGATGAGCCAATAATCGAGAATTTAGGGTTGTCCTGTGAAGTTAGAGGTGAGGGTAGTGGATCATGGGTTGGTGTCTAGGGCAGCAGAACCCCTCCCCTTATATCACAAATGATGATGCCAAGTAAGGTTGCAGAACTCATACTGGCTAAAAACAAACAAAAAACCCATTAGAAACATAAAACCAGGAGCATCTGCTCTCTGAGATCATGGCCTGAGCTAGTTATCACAGGTGGTTTTTCGGTTAAGTACTCACATCCATTAATCGAGAATAGAGCATATAAATTCTTAATTGAACAGGTGTATTGACAGAATTTGAGATACAGAAGATCAAAACCAAAAAGCTGAGTCTCTCATTTCAATCACTGTTGATAAGCAGAGACAGTATCAGGTGTTGGAGGGATAGAGGGTTGCTAGGTCCCCAGAATCTACTCAGTGTGGAAGTGCCAAAGCAAAGATTAAAGATCAAAGATGCTGTACTACAAAGACAGGAGCTTGACTTTTACTGAGGCACACTCTTAATTAAAATAATGATGGGTCCAACATCCGGTTTTAGTTACGTCATAACAGCAACAACTGTGAAACCAACCAACCCCCAGTGTCAGCAGTACCAGTGTCAGAACAGCGGTCACAAGTGCCACTGCTGACTGGTGGTGCTGAGGCTTGCTAACGGCGGTCCTGGAAATGGGTACATTTAGAAGCTTGGCAGCAGAGAAAAAACTCGAATGCAAGGGCAGAGATTTAACTCTCCCTGAGCCTTGCTTCATAGTCCCTGAAACTGATTACTACGTTTCACGTTTTTGAAAGTGTCAGTATCGGGTAAGGTCAGGGAGAACAGCCACCCTCCCCATTGTCGCTGCTTATCTTGCGAGATAGGAATCTCACCAGAGCTTGCAAAGTTTAGAAGCCTACAGTGGTTCTTCTTTGACTATTGAAGCAAGTCTAGATTTCTTAGAAGGGCATGGAAACCCTTCATAATGTGACCTGAGCTTATTCTTTTGTCTAATTTTCCGTCACTGCCCTTATAGATTCTTCACTCTAGCTACACTGTTCCTCAAATTCACCATACACTTTCATACTATGATGCCTTTTTTATGTTGGTAAAGTAGGCATAACATAAAATTATCATTTTAACAACTTGTAAGTGCATAATTCAGTGGCATCAAACACAGTGTTGTGTAACCATCACCATTATCGATACGTAAAACCTTTCATCATATCTGACATAAACTCTGTACCCATTAAAAAATAATTCTCCTTTTTCTCCTCCTCTCAGCTCCTGGTAACCTCTGTTCTACTTTCTGTCTTGTGAAGTTGTCTATTCTGGGTACCTCAAACAAGTGGTATCGTACAATATTTGTCTTTCTGTGTCTGGTTTATTTTACTAAGCATAATGTTTTGAAAACTCATCCACACTGTAGTATGTATCAGAACTTCGCTCTTTCTTAAGGTTGAGTAATACTCCATTGTGTGTATGTACTACGTTTTGTTTAGGCGGTCATCCATCAATGGACATTTTGGCTGTTTCCACCCTTTGGCTATTGTGAATACGGCTGTTATGAACAAGTACAGATATCTGTTTGAGTCCCTGCTTTCAATTCTTTTCGCTATATGAGTGAAATTGTGGAGTCATATGGTAGGTTTACATTTTGAAGAAATATCAAACTATTTTCCACGGTGGCTGCATTTCCACCAACAATGTATAGGAGTTCCAACTTTACATCCTCGTACACGTTTGTTATTTTCTGATTATTTTTTTGATGGCAGCTATCCTAATGGGTTTGAAGTAGTATTTCATTGTAATATGATTTGAATTTCCCTAAGAGTAATCATGTTGAGCATCTTTTCATGTGCTTATTGGCCATGTGTGTATCTTTGAAGAAATGTCTTTGAGTCCTTTAGACATTTTTTAATTGGGTTGTTTGTATTTTAGTTGTTGAGTGATAGGAGTTCTCTATATATTCTGGATACTAATCTCTTTTCAGAGATCTGAATTGCAAATATTTTCTTCCATTATGTAGGTTGTATTTTTGCTTTCTTCATGTTGTCCTTTGATGCACAAAAGTTCTTACTTTTAATGAAGTCCTATTTATCTACAGTTTCCTTTTGTCGCCTGTTCTTTTAGTGTCACATCTATAAAATTGTTGCTAAATCCAAGATTATGAAGACTGTTCCCAATGTTTTCTTTAAAGGGGTTTATAATTTTAGATCTTAGGCTTATTTAGGTCTTTTATTCACTTTGAGTTAATTTTCATATGTGATGTAAGGTAAGGAAGGGTTCAACTTTATTCCTTTGAATGTGGATATATCCAGTTTTCCCAACATCATTTGTTGAAAAGACTATCTTTTCTCTATCGAATAGTCTTGGCATCCTTAAAAAAATCAAATGACCATATATGTGAGGATTTATTCCTGGAATCTATTTTTTTCTTTTGGTCTTTATGCCTGCTCTTATGTCAGTACCATATTGTTTAAATTACTGTATCCTTGCTGTAAGTTTTAAAGTTGGGAAGTGTTTGTGAGCCTTTCAACTTTATTCTTCTTTCTCCAGATTGTTTTGGTTATTTGGGGTCCCTTGTAATTCTATATGAATTTGAGGGTTGGCTTTTCCATTTCTGTAAAAAAAAAAAAATTTCAATAGGAATTACACTGAATCTGTAGCTTGCTTTGGGTAGTATTGACATTTTAACAAAGTTGAGTCTTCTTATCCATGAACATGAGATACCTCTTCATTTATTTAGATACTTAAAATTTTTTCAGCAATGTTCTAGTTTTCAGCATACAAGTCTTTTACTCCTTTTGTTAGATTTATTCCTCAGTATCAACTCTTTTAGAGGCTGATTTTTTTTTTATTGTTCATTGCTGGTGTACAAAAGCACAACTCATTTTTTTGTGTTGATCTTGTAATCTATAACTTTGCTGAATTTATTTATTAGCTCTCATAGCTTTCTTCTGGCTTCTTTGGGATTCTCTCTATATAGGATACTGCCATCTGCAAGTACAGTTTTACCTCTCTTTTTCCAATTTGGATGCCTTTTATTTCTTTTCTTGGCTAACAGCTCTCACTAGAACTTCTAATATAATGCTGAATGTCAGCAGTAAAAATGCACATTCTTTCCTTGATCCTGATCTTAAGGGGTAAACTCTCTGCCTTTCACCACTGAGTATGGTGTTAGCTGTGGGTTTCCATAAATACCCTTTACTGTGTTGAGGAATTTCCCCTCTAGTCTTAGTTTTCTAAGAGGTTTTTGTCACAAAGGGTGTTGGATTCTGTCTTTTCAGAGTCAATTTAGATGAACACATTTCCCCCCCTTCATTCTATTAATGTGTTGTTACACTGATTTTATGTTGAAACACCCCTGTATTCCTGGGATAAATCCCACTTGGTCATAGTGAATAATTCTTTTCAGATGCTGTTGAAGTCAACTTGCTAATATTTTCTTGTGTATTATTTTTTAATCTATATTCCTAAGATATTAGTTTGTGATTTCTTTTTCTAATGGTGTCTTTTTCAGGCTCTGATATCAGGGTAATGCTGCCCTCACAGAATGAGTTAGGGAGTGTTCCTTCCTCTTCCATTTTTTGAAAGAGTTTGAGAAGGACTGGTGTTAATTATTCTTTAAATATTTTGTGGCATTCACCTGTGAAGGCATCTGGTCCAGGACTTCTCTTTTTTCATGCTGTCCAGGGGAAAGTCTAGTGTTTAAGGGAAGAAAGTCTTGTTTCAAGGGATTCTCTTAAGAGAACCAAGACAGATAAAAGAATTTTCCTAA
>NW_017731400.1:3039658-3046102 GCF_001890085.2 Hipposideros armiger
TAGGCTTTTCTGAATTCTAACTTTTCCCTTACGTGATCTAAGTTTATCTATATATTCCCCCCACCCCCCAGCTCAGGCCTCATCAGTACCCATAAATGTATTTAGATGCCCATAAACTAGGAAGACCATAAGAGACCAAATGAAATCTTCAGCTGCTACACAGTTCGGATGTTTTGGCTATAGAAACTCTAGGAAACAGTACTGGTAGGAAATAATTGATAGAAAACTAATGAAGAATAATAGAGTCTGCATTTCCTTTCACCCCCAAGGCAGGATGGGGGAGGGCATGACTTCTAGGCTTTCCTCCTATTAATCTGTTTGCTGTTTTCATCTTTGGCCATGGAAAACCTCCTTCAAGATCTAAAATCGGCCACCCAAATGTGTGCTCCATGCTATTCATTAATTCGATTTCCTCAAATACAGCTGCAATCCATTTACTTTGAATTTTTCTTCCTTTGCTGCATTTGTTAGAGTTAGATTCTAAGCCCCTTGAGGCAGGAATCTTTCTATTCCATATATAATTCTTTTGGGTGGTCATGTGTTAATACCAGCATTTAAAACACCTAACGTTATCTATAAAATTGGTTTTCATGTTTCAATGGCTAATGTAATCATGACAGGGGAAGAAATGATGCGTGCCAAGGACACAGTACTTGATATGCGGTGAGCTGATTTTGTCTTTCAGTGATGCTACAAAGGAATCATGTCAGTATTTTACAGATGAGGCTCAGAAAGAGTGTCCTGGCTGAAATTTGAACCAAATTTTTACAGATGTCAAAAGTCTCATGTTCTTTCCTTCTTGACCTCAAATTTGTATTGGAAACTGTGATGTGACTCTGGTTGACTCCTTTATGAGTTCTTAACTCAAATTTTATGGTTAGAACACCATAAAATTCAAGCTCAGTAGTAAGGTAAGTGTAAATTTACAAAACATGTGCTATTGATAAATTAACTGTAAAATAGGGGGAAAATATTTTGAGAAGTGATTAGGACCCCATATTAAATATAAGTGTGACACAGGTACTCTAAATTAGGTTGTACCACAGAGCATAAGTTCTCAAGCTTTCTTGATTCATGGCACCCCGCAGGCCAAAGAAACAGCTAACCAGTCTGTTTAAGTAGGTAGGCCCTAACAACTTAATAAATATTTATGTCCTCATAGCTTGTAAAAAACTGCTTGAAAAATTAATACATGTAAATTGAAAGAAAAATATTTTTATTTCATTCTAAAATTACCATAATTAATTATTAATAGAAAGTGCGCATCTGTTGGGCACTGCACAACTCTCAAACCTTAGAATAAGAGCACTTTCATTTCTTGCTCCACATCGACTTTCACTTGATACTTGCTTTTTATCAAAGCGAGTGCCAAAAATCCAGTCTTACAAAGATAGGGTATCATCCAAAAATTGTTGTGAATTCTAATGTTGAAATTGTGAACTATTTTGAGCTAGTAGTAGTTTGCATGAATCTAACAGATGTAGCTGTGTTTCCCTCAGAAATTTAAAACATCCCAGGGTGCTCCTATGAGTTCACAGAAGCACCCTGGGGTGCCAGGCAAGTCTCAAAAATATCTTTTTTCCTTATTCCTTTTTCTTCTTTCTCTTCCTCCTTTTATCCCTTCTCTTTGTCTTATTCTCACCCTTCATTTTTCTTTCTAGTTTGTTTTATAATGATAAAACCTCCTGAAGTTTCATTTGTAGCTCATATTCTCTCTCCATGACATAATATACACTGAAATTTCAACCTGAAGTCCTTCGACAAGCATGTTTTGACTGGATGGCATATGGAAATCTGATTATAGATTTTCCCAGCAACAAAGTTTTTACAAAAAATTCTTTACATTCCCTTATGGGCTTCTCACACTTGATGAAGCAGGGGACATGAAGGAAGGGAGGAAGGAAGGAAGGAAGGAAGGAAGGAAGGAAGGAAGGAAGGAAGGAAGGAAGGAAGGAGAAACTTGATAATTCTTTTTTATTTAAAAAGTGCATCAGTTGGGGGGGCACAGTTAGTTCAGTTGGTTAGAGCACATGCTCTGAACAAGGTTGCCGGTTTGATTCCCACATGGGCCAGTGAGCTGCACCCTTCACATTTAGATTGAAGACAATGACTTGAGCTAAGCTGCTGCTGAGCTGCCAGTGGGTGGCTGGATAGCTCAGTTGGTTAGAGGGCATGCTCTTAACAAACAAGGCTGCAGGTTCGATTCCCACATGAGATGGGGGCGGAGTCCCCAGCAACTAGATTGAAAACAGCAACTGGACTTGGAGCTGAGCTGTGCTGTCCACAACTAAGATTGAAGGACAACAACTTGACTTGGAACTGATGGGTCCTGGAAAAGCACACTGTTCCCCTTCCCCAATAGAAACCTTTAAAAAAATAAAAAATAATAAAAAGTACATCAAGAACATGCACATTCTTGGAGCAGGACAACATGAAGGGAGGGACTGGGCTCCCCCAGAGCCCAGGCATCTACATGGTCCATCCTAGATACACATCTGTAGATACGGGTCAAGTGTAGGTGGAAGACAGGGGACAAGGGAGCAGGAAGAGTATACAGCACAGAAGCATAGGCTTTGGAGTCAGGCTGTGTTCAAGTCCTGCCTCTGTAACTTAGTTGTAGTTCTATGTCCCTTGGAAGTTACTTAATCTTGTGAGTTTTAGATTTTTTTTTCCAATAAATTGAGAATAATAATATCTATCCCCAAGTTGCTTTTTCAGGACTGATTACCACTTGTAAAGTGCACATCATAATGTGTGGCACATTTAAGGGCTAGACAGTTAATGGTTATCAAGATTTTTATTAAAATAGGGCTGACCCATGGACAGGAAACAGCAGATATAAGGTCAGCTGAAGAATGTCAAAGGGTACAGAGAGAAGAAATAGTGGGGAGAATGGTCGAGTTCATGTCAACAAATCCACTGCATCCAGAGCTCTCATATACTGCTGGTGGGAATGTAAATTGGGACACTTGCTTAAGAAAACCATTTGGCAGTATTTACTAAAGCTGAGCATATGCAAATGCCCCAAATCAGCAGTTCGGCTTCTAGATATATGTTCAGCACACAAATGCTTATATGTGTGTATCAAAACACATGGTTATAGTAGCGTTATTCCTAATAGCTAAAAAATTAGAAACAACTCAACTGTAGAAACTTTAAAGACAATGTGGTACAGTCATACAATAATAGAATTCTATTCAGCAATGAAAATGAATGAACTACTGCTACATACAACCTAGATGCGACTCACAAGTAATGTTGAGTAATGGCAGACATAAAATAGTGCATGCTATATGATGCCATTTACATAAAGCTCATAAACAGGCTAGCCAGTCTACGATGCTAGAAATAAGGACAGTAGCTACTTTTGGGGGGCAGAACTAATGGCTGGGAAGGTATGTGGGGAGTCTACTGGGGCTGGTTACAATGTGTGTCCACTTTTTGAAAATCCATCAAACTGTCCTATGATTTATACACATTTTCATCTGTATGTTTTACTCTAATAGTTTACCTTAAGAAAAAAATTGGCCAAAGCGTTGAAAAAAATCTTGCTGTAGATTGAATGTGTGCCCCAAATTCATATGTTGAAACCCAATCCCCAATGTGATGGTGGGAGGTGGGGCCTTCAGAAGGTTGTGAGGGTGGAACCCTCATGAATGGGATTAGCGCCTTTATTGGAAGAGACCCAGAGAGCTCCCTTGCCCCTCCCATCATACAAGGATACAGCCAGAAGATGGCCATCGAGGAACCAGGAAGTGGGCCGTCACAAGACACCGCATCTGCCAGCACCTTGACCTTGGACTTTCCAGCCTTCAGAACTATGAGAAATAAGTTTGTGTTGTTTAAGCCACCCAGTTTTTGGTGTTCTGTTATAGCAGCCTGAACGGACTAAGATGGATGTCTTCGTAAATTCCCTTTTTTAGCAGAGAGGGCCACATAAAATAAAAAAGAAAGAAAAATCACTAAAGGATTTTGGTACTAAGGGAAAACACGAAAAGACAATATGAGATCCAACAGTTAGGTTTTCGAAATGCAGATGAATTGTCCTATCATGGTTGACTCTGTATGCGACGGGATCGGCTAGGTTATGCTCCAGTGCTCACTCCCAAATCTCAGAGGCTTAACATGACAAATCTCCTTTCCTGTTTGACACATGCCTGGCGCATGCTGGCCAGGGGGCTCTGCTCCTTGCACTACCGGAGACCCAGGCTGACAGAGGCTCCGTCCTGGCGTGTGTGCACAGTTATCCTGGTGGTGGGAAGAGCACATAGCAGGCTGTACGTGGGCTCTGAACATGTCTTCCCCAGAGAAGGACATGACCCTTCCACTCCTACTGAACCAGCCAAAGCAGGTGACATGGCCAGCACTACTGCTGAACGAAGGAAGGAGTGGCGCTGCAAAGGTGACAGGTCCACTGATGACCACACTTGTTCTTACGGCTCCCTGACTCAGTTGCACTCAGGGTCCTGTCACAGGGAACTGTGTTGTTGACACCTACCACATACTTCTCCCTCCCTCTAACAGGAGGTCCTGGAGAAAAGCAAGCTGGATTTCCAAACCACTGCCACCCCCATCATAACTGGCACCAATACATACAGTGACCGATATCACGTACAATGTGCTCCCTGCAGCAGGGCAGTGGCTAATTAACTTTCTGGAACCAAGAGCAGAGTGGAGTTGCAGCCTAACTGGGGGTAACAGTCGGGGCAGAGTGGGGAGCGTTCTGTATATTGAAATAATCCTTGAGGTTCCCACCACGTTCGGTTAGGCGGCAGTGGGACTATTGAATGGCTGGGTGTATCATTGTCTTAGAGGAAAAAAAAAAATGAAGGCAGGAGACTGGAGGAGAGAAATGCATACAGCTAAAGGGGGAAAAATCAGATGGGGGGGGGTGGTGAGAGGAAAATGATGGCGAAAGAGTGAACTTCAGGAAATAGAAAAAACCTTTCTGTCTCCAGTTGGCTAGATGTGTAAAGCTTTTCTTAGGTCCTATAAAGTGTAACTCTAGGCTTTGAGTAGTATTTTCACTTCTGCTAGGTTTTAAAAAAAATATGTACCACACAGGAACACACTCTGTTTATTAACATAAAAAATGACGGCTTACTCGTGTATCTCAAGAAAGAAGTTCCAGCAGGCTCCTACACTCTGTAACACTTCACCCACTTCCTGCTGAGGGGTCAGGGTGACCCACAGTGGATGTTCCTCTGCAGGACTCTTGAGGGGCTGGCCCGGGTGGATCCTTTGCTTTTTAAATGTGACTTTTCCTTAGATGCACATTCCTACCACTTATGGGAGAAATAAGTTATGGGAGAAACGTACCCACACTAAAGTTTTGTTTTTTTTACACTCACCAACTGCTAAGGTGATTCAATTTTAATTTGGATTTCTTAAAAGATACGCAAAAGGCTGACACGTTTTGAGATACAAGGCAGAACCGAAGGGGGGGAGGGTGTGAGTTTAAAGATAAAAAACGTCCTACGTACGGTAACCACAGGGTACCTCATTTCCCTGTGCCGATACAATCCAAACAACCTTTAAATCCTGATAGTCATATGATTTGCTTATTACACCAATTCCTTTTATCGTGAAAGAAGTCACTTCATTTAGTAAGGCCAATGATGTCAGGTAGAAATAAACATTTGTTGCAATTGATCAAAAATGCCAGAAAAGGGGCACAGTGTTTTAGATGGGTCCAGTTTTTGAAAGTTCGTGGGCACCGAAGAAATGGGCGATTCCTCACATTTCTCAAACTACTGCTGAGAGTCCTTTAATTGGTAGACTCGCCCTGTGCATTCCCAAAGGATTCAGGGTCCAGAAAAAGGCTTCAATAGAACCTTTTCAGAAACACATCTGCTGTGAAAAATAAGATGTTCGTAGCATCGGGACTCCAAACAAAATATAAAGAGGAAGATGCATTTAAAGATGTTTATTAAAGATTGAAAATTCTTCCCACATAAGGAAAAGCACAAATCACTGCCCTTGGAGAGCTGATGGGGCTGCTTTCCTGTTCATTGAAGATTTTAATTAGGAATTTCTTCTTCTTCAAAGATGCTTCCCTTAGTTGAGTTTTAATTATAGACCTTGACAAAGAAAGCAAAAAGCAGAGCAAACAGAGCCAGGCCCGCGGGCATCCTCAGCGCATGTAGCCTTTGCAACTGCAGCACCATCCTGGAACTCGATGAGACCCGCTGGCTTGCCGCAGAGGTGAGAGGTATTGAGCTCAAGTGACTTCCAAGTGTATTTCTGAATTCCTATAAAGAGAGAGACATAGAGGGGGAAAAATAACTTTAAAATGCAAAGAAAGCCCTATTGTGATGTCAATTAAGTAATGTGTCCCAAGAAAGAAATTTTTTCACTGAGATGTACTTGACATGGGACATTGTATTAGCTTCAGGTGTACACCAAAGTGACTCGATGTTTTTATATACTGTGAAATGATGACCA
>NW_017731400.1:3047057-3059769 GCF_001890085.2 Hipposideros armiger
TGTTTGTTTCGCTATTGAGCTGTTTGAGCTCTTTATATATTTTGGATATTAACCCCTTATCAGATAACAGATATAAAATTTGCAAATATTTTCTCCCATTCAGAAAAGGTTGCCTTTTCATTTTGTTGTTGGTCTCCTTTTCTAGGCTGAAGCTTGTTAGTTTGATGTAAGAAGCTATCATTTCTTCAACAGAGGCATATTCAAACACGCATCATGGGCGAGGTAGCCTCAAGTTAGGTATAAGTCACAGTTCTTGCCTGTGAAAGGTCGCATCAAGTTCGATTTTCCAGATTATACACAAATTACATGAGAGAGACAAACAGTATTTATGGAGAATCAAGGTAGAATTCATGAAGGGTAGAATTTATGCAAGTGGAGTCATATCACAAACCTATCCAACTTCTTGGGATACATGTATATATACACAGAAAAAAAAATAAGAAAAAAACCATGGAAGCCATGTTTATTCAGCGAACATAATCCTTAGGACAGAGATTCCCAGCTGGGCCATTGTTGCAGAAGGACTCCCCCCCACCCTCAGGGGGGCCAGAAGGGTTTAGGTGGCTGGAGGCACCCACCTCCCACATGCAGCCCCCCCATTTGCCTGGGGGTGCTATGTAACTACTATCATTTTCTGTGTGCCAGACACGAAAAAGGCTGGGAAGCCCTTCTTGGAGGGAGAATGAGGAGCTCCCTGCACCACTGTGCAGGCAGTCTCTGTTCCTGGATGCTTTTTAGTGGCTGTGGGGAGAAACAGACAGAGGAAATGTGACCACTCTCAGGGTGCTTCTAGTGTTTCAAAGTGTAATCTTGATTCCATTATATAAGATTTCCACCTTATGTACAGGCTTTAGAATCAGTGCCTCCCTGTTGAAACTTGAATAACATGTCGAGAGGTGGGATGGGTGTGGGAAAGGGGAATACGGGATGGAAGGAACAAGGCAGGGGAGGTGGGGGCTATCCAGGGGCAGTACGTACAGCGCAGGAATGTCTGTCTGTGGAAGAGCAAGAAATCTACAGAAGCACAAAATGTCTTTGAATAACCATTTCACTTTGCTTACTCCTCCCTTCCAAGCTCTCTAACAATCTCCTGGTGACCGCGTCAACCTGTGTGAGAAGTGGGGAGTTGCGGCTCCCTGGGCACAGCAGAAGCTGGGTGAGCTCCTCAGAAGTCGAGAGGCTGCATAATTCATCTCTGGGTTCTTGGAACCTGCACAGCTGCAGGTCTGGAGGAGGTACTCAGGACGTGTTTAGAAATGAACGCATGAATGTATGAGTGAGTGAATGAACAAACAGGAGGGCTGCCTTCCAGATGAGATGTAACCAATCAGAAACATGCCTATCTATGTCTCTTGTGATCAATATGTCTAGTGACGTATTCAGGGCACTTTTTTACATGAGTCATGAGCTATTGCCTCTAGCAATTAAACCATCACTTCTTAAGTTTGGGATTACAAGACCTGAACTAAGAGGCTGATTCATTTTCCTTAGGCCCAAATTTAACATTTTTGAGTCGCACATGGTTTTGAGAAGCTGATAGAGACTACAGACTGGTCCCCAGAAATATGTGGAAGTGCCCATGCATATATGCACACACCCCACTCACACTTCTGTGTGTAACTTCGAAGGGATCCCAGGAGTGGATGCAGGTACTGAGGGGCCTGAAGCTTTTTAAGAGAAAAAAAAAAAAAAAGAATACAAAATTAGGTAGAGGGCCTTGGAAGGGGCCCCTCTGAGTGTGGGGCCCTGAAGCTTCAGCTCCGTTAGCTGTTGGGAAAAGCCACCCCTGCCCACCTCTGGTTCTGCACACTGACCTTGGGTCTGTGCCTGCTTCTTGAATTACAGGTGATCCCTGCTGCCAGCCCAGGAGCCAGGCTGCCCGGGGCTGCCCGGGGCCTTAAAGCATGAAGTATCTGGCTGGGTGCATCACACATTCTGCTTCACAAAGCTGCAGTACAGGTAACCTGCCTGGGCTTTCAGCCTGAAAAACACCCTTCCACTTTTGGTGACAATTTCACAAAATTTCTTTCTCGCCTCCTTCGCACTCATTTGCCATTCAATTTTGCTCAAGATGTAAGTTCCCTATTCTACCATTGTGGATTATGTGTGGTTGTGTTCAACGTAGTCATTCTTCCTTGGGCATTGATTTTTTTTCCCTTCACCTCTCAAACATTTAACACATTTGAACATAACTGACCCATAAAAAGTATTCTGGTGCTGAGCCTCTCTCCCCCATTCCTGGTGGGTGAGTCTGAATCACAGCATCGTAAGGAGAGTAGCAGCCACAAGAAGTCCACCTGACCTGCCACTCTCCTTAAGATCAAGGTGGGAGCTGGACAACAGAGCAGCAGGGGGGAAATGTGGCCTGTCTCCACTGCACTCTGCTTCTTTTATTATCTTGCTCCTAGCAATCCAAGATCTTGATTAAAAGAGTTTCATGATATGTCTTAAAACAAGGTTGAAAAGAAAGTTTCTCAGGTGACAAAGGATCAGTAGGCAGCTAGTTTTTGTACATTTCAATGGTCACTGCCACTGTGCTACTGAAGGAAAAGTAATTTAGAAATACAGGAAATACAAGGACTTTCTTATAAAGTCCAAGACACTCAAACATATAACTGCAACTAGAGCAGATTTCGGTAGTTAGAAGCAGCATTCACCAACAGAAAGTAATGCAGCATTTCCATAATGTAATGAAAATAAAAAGTGCTTATGGGTCAAGTGATGATAAATAACCAAAGTAAGATAAAAGTTTGCGCACACACATACACACACACACACCCAACCACCAATGTATATAAATGATTGTAGAGAAAAACTTAGTATGGTAATAGCTCTGGGAAGTAAACTTTCCTGGAACTTCCTTAAGCCTCCTAAACACTATCAAAATGATTAATTCCTGAAATTCAAGATGCGCTTGCCTCTCTCAAACTACAATGCACCAAATATGAGAATATTTTTGTTTACTAAAACTAACCAGACATCAACTGTAATTTAATTAAATTCCATTTAGAAATGCCTTTTTCACAACAGAAATTTGAAACAAGGCAGGATATGATCTTTAGTCAAAAAGATCCATGTATTTATCCAATGATAGCAGACAAAGGACACACTAAGAAAGGGTTAAAGGGTTAACTTTGATAAACATGGGCTTTTTACCCTTGCAAATCTCATTGTTCCCTAACTTGTTATTTCTTAAACGTATGCTATTAATTTTTAAAAGCATAGTTTATCAAATCCTATTAAAGTCATACATCTGTTAAATTTGAAACAAGTATATACACCATAACCAAACCAAAACCAAAACAAAACAAAAACAACTTTGATGTTCAGAAACTTCTGAGATCAGAGTTCAATCAGTAAAGGACACATGAAGACAGAAGAGAAATTGTTACTATAGCCCATCTCTAATTATTGCTGTCTGGTTATACAGTAACAATAGTCCGACTAATTATTCTCCCTTCTCTAGCAGTTGTAATGCATGTTGTTGGGCAAAGGAAAGCAGGCCTTCACCCTGAGCACATTTAATACTCTGGGGCACAAATGCGAACCAGCTCTAGGAGTAGTAGGTGCCTGGGGCTGGGCTCTCTTCCCAGCTCCAGGGGAGGATTCCTGGGCAAATAACTTATCCTCCCTTTTGCTTCCATATAAAATCACCTGTAAAACAGAGATACTGTTAGTATTTGCATATCCTGGGGTTGTTATGAGGATCAAATGAGTATGTATATCAAGTGTCTTGAACACTTAAAACGCAAATAAGATGAACATATTCTATGGTATTTTGTGGTTCTCATGGAATACCGCAGGTATTCCTTTTAGAGAATTGCAAAGTCACTTTTATTTGCTTTGCAAATGTGATTAATCAATTTAAGCTATTTTTGTTCCTTACAAAGGAGGCATACAGTACAATGAATGAGCAAGGGTTTCAAATTAGGGCAGACCAGAAACTGAAGCCAAGTTCAGACCTTCATCAGCCGTGTGACCTTGGCCAAGTGGATTAAGCTCTCTAACCCTAGTCACCTCTTCCATGAAGTAGGGATACCAACATCTACCTTAGGATGTTGAAAGGCTTAAAATGACATGCCCAGAGTGCAGGCAGAGTGCCTGGAATACAAAAGGTTTAAATAAAGGGCTAGTATTACATTCCAGGAGTGTGGCTTGGAGGATGAAGGCCAGAGCCCCCCACAGCACCGCTCAACAGTGTGGAGATGGTAAGTCCTGCCTGGGTACTACTCACAAGCACTCGCCCACGTGGGAGAAGCTATGCCGACAGTGAAGTCAGCACCTCTTACCACCTGGGCCCTCCATCTGCGGCACGAGCCTTCTGGGAAAGCTCTTAACTAAAATCATCCCATATAAGAAGGGAAACTTGGATTCCACAATTTATGAGGAGGGATTCAACCATCAGATGTGCTGAGGCCCATTTTTCTTATATCTGCTTTTTCTTTTAATATCTAATATTGTTGTAATGCTGTTTTTGAGGAAACTAAAAAGGAATGAAAAAAGTCACTAGCAACCCCACACCTCGACATGAAGCCTTTTTGCCCTTGCTCTTGTGCCCTGCCTGAACCAGCCATCTCGCCTCTGCCCACTACCGCCCCCTGTCTTCTGGTGCTATGGTTTTCTCAGGTCTCAGCCACTCAGCACTGCCTGTGGGAAAACCTCTCTCAATCAGCAGCCAGCCCAAGACGGGGGAGGTGGCCCCTTCCGTGGGGCTGCACCTCCGGTTGGCTGGCCCTCATCATGCCATTTGTCAACGGCGGTGAATGACCTGCCCACTCCTGTCTCCTGCGTGCATTCCCTCAGACAGGGCTGGCCTGACTCCAGCAGATGCCCAGGGCGTGGTATCGAGGAGGGGACAGTGTGAGCGGAAAGGATATTCGCACTTCCACCTGTTCCTCAGTACTACATACGTGTGTGTGTGTGCAAATACTGTTCCATATGAACTGCCATTTACCTACTCTTGTATTTCTTATTAGACTGCCCGGTAAACAAGACACAAACATTACCGATGCTAACAGTATAAATAGAAATAGCGTCACTGGGAAAAAAGCTCACCACTGGAGAAGTGGCATGGTGTATCAGCTTTCCATTGCTACTTTAACGAACTAGCACAAACCTAGGCTTTTAATACAAATGTATTCTCTTTTAATTCTGGAGGTCAGAAGTTCTAAAATCAAGGTATTATCTGGGCTTCATGCTCTCTGGTGACCCGAGGGGACAATCTGTTTCCTGCCCTTTACCTGGCTTCTAGAAGCCTCCTGCATCCTCTGGCCTGTGGTCCTTTTCTCCATTTTCAAGGCCACGAGCATAGGCTTTTTTTTTTTTTTTTAAATAAGCACCCTTGTGATTTACACTGGACTCAGTTGAATAGTTCAGGATAATCTTCTCATTTTAAAATCTTTAATTTATACACCTTCAAAGTCCGTTTTGCCATTCAGGTAACACATTCAGGTTCCTGGGATTAGGATGCAGACCTCTTTGGGGTGTGTGTGTGTGTGTGTGTGTGTGGCGGGGGAGAATTATTGTGCCTACCACTCAGGGCATATGGGATTCCCTAAGATCTCATTACCCACCAGAAAGCATGCCCAGTTCAGGCAGAGCTGAACTAGTTGCACGAGAGAATGAGCTCCAACAGAAGCCCAACACTCCACACATTTACAGGGCACGGAGCACAGGGTACCCCCCCGGTGACTGTATGGCTGGTGACTCTGAAGTTTGCTGGTGGAGGAAGACGGGGGTGCTCCAGGGATCAGCCTCTGCCAGGTCTCCTCCTTTCTTTGAGCTAATACAGACCTGCTGAGGTAGCTGCTTGCTAAGAAAACGGGCCTCCAGGACCAGCCATATTTGTCCTACTCGGCTCTTTCAGCCAAAAGAAACAGCGATTTGAAGGAAAGGGTACCTAGGAGGTCATCAATCAACATCCTCTGAAGCGATATTTGCATTTCTACTTGTTCTTTTGTCTCCTACAGATATATTTTCATACAGTTGCAAGTATCCTTTTCAGGGGAGCTGGATGGGCTTGGCCTTCCAATGGAAGAAAGTCATGCAGTTCAGAGGCCTCTCCTGCAGTTCCCCTTCCTTTGCATCAAAAATATCTATAAATTGTAATATGTACTATGGCCACAGAACCAGAAGCATAAGGATCCAGCAGGAAAAGGCGGAGGACAGGCTCCATGTAGAAACTCTATAAACAGAAGAAGCAGTATTTATGGAACATTCACCATGTGCCCAGCACGTCTCTACTCTACACCCATTCTTTCCTGTCATCCTTCCAACCTGCCCGGGGAAGTAGTTAACGTGACTTAATTCCAACTGTAAGTACTCGCCCATTTTACGGACAGTGGGTATAAAGGGTGAGGCAGATGACAGGCTTGGCTTCATCATCCTAAATTCAGTCTGGGTGGAAACATACCATTTATGTTATATAAAGAAATGAGAAAAATCAAGGCACTACATAAGTATTAAAATACTATCAGGATCAAGATTCCTACCCGACAGACTTTATCCACTTTATCCCTCTACTTTCTGAGGGAGGTAACAGTGTTATCTTGTGCTTCTCTAGAGGACATTCCAGGACAGCCAGCCTCAGGTCATGCAGACACACTTCCCGCTACCTGTCTTGCAGTTCTAAGCCCTGCTGAGACGCTGTGCATGTGACCTGTAGGTGTCACATCACTGAGTTTTCTCTGAACAGACGCACACGTGCTTGATCTGCTCACATGAGAACATGCTGCAAAATGTGTTTTAATGAGGAACAGTTGGTCTGGTTCTGCTCAAATAAAAGATATCCTGGTAAGAGAGTCGCCACCTGTCTTCGCATCTTGCAGTGCAGCTTCTAAACGAGTTCTTCTGTCCCTGACACCTGCAGGTGTTGCCAGGGCCCTTCCTCGAACTGACCAACAACCTCAGCCCCGTGCATGGCGTCATTAGCAGATACCAGGACATACAGGGGATCAAGGGTGCCAAGCCACTTTCTCAGCTGTTCTTCTAAGCATTCCTCACATTAGAAGCATCTTCATATCTTATCATTAGGGGTGCCTAATTATCTCCAAACCGAAGGTGTTAGTATTTTCTAGTTCTTCAAGTCTATGTAAATAATGTTACATGCATTGTCCATCAGCATTACTGGCATGTAACGGGATCAACAAATTAAACTTGGAATCAGTTACGCTTTTCATTTATTTTGGGAGAACTTTTACATTTTAAAACCTCTGTCACAGAGTGACACGATGACAGCACAGTACCGACAAGCCTTTCTGTATCACTTCTGGGCATGAGCAATTATACATCAGGTGTTAAATGTTATTCGTATGTGGTTTTCCCCTCTCTCTCTCACCTCTAATGTGTAATTGCTATCAGGTTAGTAAAGTTGCAAAAAAATATTTTAAACTGGAAAATACACACACATACACACACACACACACTCACACACAAAATCACTATAATCTTGGGTTTTTTATGTTATTTTGGTGAAAGCAGAGTAAACACAAGGCTTTGCTAATAAGGCCAAACATAAATTATTAAACTATCTACTGTAAGATCAAATGCATTGCAGATTATATTCTGAATAATTCTGCCTTGACGTTCACCAAAGGAAAAGATCTGATGTGCTCCTGCACGGTCTTGGTGATCCCTCTCTTTCAGAACTCTCAACCCGTTGGCTTGAACTATGCTAAATGAAAAAAAGAGATAATCATATCAAAAACCAAAGCTTGGCATCTACCCATTCATCTACTTATTATTTTGTATAAGATCTCAATTCATCCAACTCAAGAGATAATGAAAATGACTCTTAAGCTCCCAAATTCTTTTAATGGGTTCAAAATATTTCTTATATGTAAATTTTTCTCGTGGCTCAGAGACACTGTTAGAGCTTGAAGTGGACACTAACAGGGATGAAGAAAAAAATTGTTTGATGTTTCATAACTCAAGAGCAATTAGAGTTTAGAATCATTTTTCTTTTAACTGAGCCTGAACATATGGCCTATGCAGAAAAATCTATCGAAACCAAATATGTGATTGATGCAAGGAAATTTTCTTAAAATATACATTATGCAGTGTGGTATACTACCAGAAAAAAAATCCTCAAAATCTCCTGGTTGTGAAAAGTTTACTTTGAATAGAAAATTATCTTCCTATCAGAAAGCTATTGATCATAAGTGCATATTACTCCCCAAAATATAAGTTTAAGGAAGCATCTCTTAAGATAAGCATCCCTAATACAAACTGCTCTGTCAGTCCCTGATAATAAGGAATGAACAAAGGTGGCCGCTCAGTGTTGGAATGCCTTCCCAATCCTCTAGTTGTGGGCTTCTCTCTGAATACCTGCACCTTCTTTAACCTTCATAATCTTTAACTTAGCACCAATGTCCATTCAAATGAACTTACACTTTCTCAATATCTTACTTGTTACATTGACCAAAATTGGGGGTGGAGGGAGGATAGGGTAGGGCAGAAGAATCAGAGAAAATTTTATACAGATAACACAGTATAAAAATCTTTGTCACAGAGCAGTGCATTGTCATTTGTTTACACATAATCTCTTGAGTGCTACCAAAAAATGAGAGGTTGCAAGTTTTGCCAAAAGGTATGCTATCAGAAGGCTGGCATCTTAGCTGGAGATACATTCATTTCTACTTCTTCATTGTTGCTAATTTTTATTTTTCCTCCAAAGAGAAGGTTTTCATACTAGCCATACTTAAGGAAAACCCAAGTTAGTTATTTACTATGTCCAAGTTTGGAAATTACTAGAACTTATGTAGGTCTCTCTTCTTCTAAATAAATGCCAGCCACAGATGTATAGACAAGAACACACACACACACACACACACACACACACACACACACACGGTCTTGAAATAAAGGAACCAAGAAGCTCACTTAGAACTATGAAGTCTAAAATCACAACATTCACAATAGTGGCAGAAATCCGAACTCATCTACTCCAAATTATTGGCTGGAGATAAGCATGTGTACAAACTAAAGCTGCTGCACAGGTGTGGCAAAGCTTAAGGAAGAAAGAAAAAGTGAACTGGGTCAAGGTGCTCTACTGATGATGAAGTCCTTTCACCACCCTAGGACCACAACAGAAACCATCGTCATTCCATGGAGTAGATACAGGAAACTATGAACTAGGATGCTGACGAACATAACAACTGGTGGACTGAAGTTAGTCTTTAAGTAATCAATTCAACTCAAAATAATTACTACTAAGGATTTCTTCCAACTAGGTAACCATGAGAGTGTGTTGGCAGATATTTATGCTTTGAATGAAAAAGAAGCCATGTGTGATGTTAACTGCTATTACAATGCAATCCTCTCATCCTGTTCTAAGTATCATCTTCAATGACAATGAGATAAGGTTTTAGCATCATTGAGCTCCATGAGCTAAATAAAATGAATAAAGGAGATGGCAGGTGCTTTGTGCTGTCTCAAAGAGTCTCATAAATGATGAGCTAACATGTAAAATGTTTCCAGTAGATAACTATGATATTATTCAGCTTAGAAAATTCAGATAAACTAGTTAAAAAAATTACATGGTACATGCTATAATTACACTAAACTCAGTCACCTGAAGAAAGTTCACATCGCTACCTGGTTTCCTATCATTTCCGAAGCTCCATTATGCATTCTTCCAAAAATCCATTCCAAGCCATGCCCATTCTCCCTTTCTATTTCTATTTTGAATATGAACATTTTTTTTAAGTAAAGAATAATAATCCTATCAAAAGTCACTTAAAATAACTGAGAGAAGATTAAGAGACTTAATAATGTATCCGGTGATGAAAGTGCGGCAGGCAGCCTCTAAGACGGCCCCCATGATCCCTGCCTTCTGGTGTTCACATCCTTGTGGAATAGTTTTCCCTTGACTAGGGTCTAAACTTACTGACTTGCTTCTAATTAATAACACTCAACATAAACGATAGAATGTTGCTCCTGAAATTCGGTTACAAAAAATCGTGTCTTCCATCTTTCTCACGCTCTGCTTGCTTGCTCTGAGGGAAACTGGAGGCCGTGTTTTGAGCTGTCCTATGCAGAAGCCCACATGAGAAGGAACTGAAGGAGACCTCTGACCAAAGGCCAACAAAGGACTGACACCTCAATTTAACAACCCAATCCTGGCGTCAGCACTGAGTGGACTTAGAAGCACATCCTCCCCCCGTGAAGCCATCAGTTGAGATGACACTCCCGGGTGACACCCTAATTGTTGCCTCATGACAGCTAAGCTGAGTCCAGATTTCTGACCCACAGAAGCTCTGAGATAATAAATATTTGTTTATTATTTTGAGGTAATTTGTTATATGGCAATAGATAACTAATACCAAAAGATGCCACGTAGAGGGCTAAAAACTGATTTATACATATGGGGCAATATTATTTATAACAGAGGCATTGCAGACCAACAGGAAAGATGGGCTTTCAATAAGATTTTCTGGAACGATTATAAACACATGAAACAATGAAATTTCACCTACCATGCTTAAAAATAAATTACAGGTAGATTGACTATTTACTTGGAGGAGGCAAACTGAAACAATTTAGAAGACAATGTGGGCAGAAAAGCTTTCTAACCCACAAGGTAGGGAAATAGTTCATAAATCACAAAAATACACAAAGTTCTATAGGCACCAAAAGATGTTAAAAGACAAGCCACAAACTGGGAGAACACACTCTTGCTTCGATTACGGCTGACTTTAAACTATATAAAGAAATCCTAAAAATCACTAAGATGGTATCAATTCAATAGAAGGAAATGAACAACAGACTTATAGATTCTTTATTAAAGAGGAAATCTGAATAAATATATAAAGAAAACCAATAAATATATTAAAATATGCCCAACCTCATTTGTAATTAGAGAAACACAAGTTAACAATGCAATGAGATACCAATTTGCACATACCAGGTTGCAAAAGTGAAAAGCCTACCAATATCAAGTGTGGGTGGGAATGTAAAGGCACCAGACCACCTCAGCACTACTGCTGGTGATGATTTAAATCCACATAACCACTTGTGGAAACACTGAGGCATTATCTAGTAAAGTGGAAGCGGTGCACACCTGACAACCAGCAATTCCACTTCTGGGTGTAGCACCTAGACTAGAGAAGTCCTTGCAAGTACAAGCCAATCTCATGTCCCATGGTTTATGTGATTTACATTGGAAGCTCTAGCAGGGTTTAGGGTCGAGAAGGGGTGGGGGAGGGGCTGGCCAAAGGTAGAAAAAGTAGCCCTGGGATGTGGGGCTCAAGCTGTGGGGCCAGGACTTCCGGAGAACATTAACTCTCCAAGCTTCCTCCCTAACAACTGCTTTATTTTCTTCGATGGACTCAGTAATTGACCGACCTCTGCTCCTTCAGCATGCCTCCTTTTCCATCTCTTAGTGGCTCAGGTGTCTGCCCCACTTTTGATAAAATTACTGGCTGATGTGGAAAACAGATGGGACATAAACAGTCATTCTGTTGCCAATACCACATCTTCTCCTTTTTTACTTGGAGTCTATGGGGTAAGATCAGTCCCTGTATTCATTTCCTAAGGCTGCTGTAACAAATTACCACAAACGGAGTGGCTTAAAACAGTACACATTTATCATCTCCCAGTTCTGGAGCTCAGCAGTCTGAAATGAGTCTCATTTGACCAAAATCAAATGAGGTGTTGTCATCCTTCGGAGGCTCGAGGGGAGAACACGTTTCCTTGCCTTTCCCCCATTATGTTCCTTGGCTCCTGACCCCCTTCCATCTTCAAAAGTCAGCATTCTCATTACTCTGACCTCTGACTCCCCTGCTGTCATGTTATTTTAAGGGTTATCTTGATTACACTGGGCCCACCTGAATAATCCAGGATAACCTCTTCATTTTAGGGTCAACTTGATTGGCAAATTAAGTCCATCTATAATTTAATCTCTCATCCCCTCCATGTAACCCAGCATATCCACAGGTTCCCAGAATTAGGACCCTGGACATCTTTGGAGGGCTGTTTTTCTGCCTACCACAGGCCCCAAGCGTGATCGTGTTGAGTTGAGCTGTTGGGTCGATACACATCAGAGATCACCACCATACTCTAGAGTACTTAACGTTTCCTAATAGGAGACCACAAGAAAATCTCTTAACTTCTACTAACTTTTAGATTTTGGATCCTTCATGTGAAAAATGAGTTTTGTCAGTTTTTTTTTAAACTATTGTAGATCCAACTCTTCCAGTTCGGCAACTCAATATCTAAAACCAAGATATAGTTGTAGAGCTGGAGTGACTGGATCTAAGGTTGAAGCAGTATGTGAATTCTTGTGGGACTACAGAAAGAGGGTGGAAGAATTAATACAGTTAAAATGTCAATACTACCTAAGGCAATATACAGATTCAATGCAATTCCTATCGAACTACCAAGGACATTTTTCTCTGAAATAGACCATATAATCCTAAAATTTATATGGAACCACAGAAGACCCCGAATAGCCACAGCAATCTTGATCAATAAGAACAAGGTTGGAGGTATCACACTACCCGACATCAAATCATACTACAAGGCTGTAGTAATCAAAACAGTATGGTACTGGCATAAAAACAGACACATAGATCAATGGAACAGAATAGAGAGCCCAGAAATAAACCCATCCATATACGGTCATTTAACCTATGACAATGGAAGAAAGAATTTACATTGGAGTAAAGATTGTCTATTTAATAAATGGTGCTGGGAAAATTGGACTGACACATGC
>NW_017731400.1:3060530-3093826 GCF_001890085.2 Hipposideros armiger
GGTATGGAGGTATCTCAAAAAACTGAGAATGGAACTACCTTATGACCCAGCAATTCCACTCTTGGGTATCTATTCAGAGAAACCCAAGATGCTAATTTGAAAAAATATATGCACCCCTATGTTTATTGCAGTGCTATTCACAATAGCGAAGACTTGGAAACAACCAAAATGCCCATGGGTAGACGACTGGATTAAGAAACTGGTACATTCATACAATGGAGTATTACTCTGCTATAAAGAAGAATGAAATTGTGCCATTTGCAATGATATGGATGGACCTAGAGAACATTATGTTAAGCAAAATAAGTCAGCCGGAGAAAGACAAATACTATATGATCTCACTTACATGTGGAATCTAAAGAACTGAATAAATGAGCAAAGTAATCAGAAATAGTCTCAGAGATATAGAGGAAAAACTGATGGTTGCTAGTTGGGAAGGGGTGGGGATGAGAGAGAAGGGGAAGGGATTAGACAGCATAAATTGGTAACTACAATATTGCCACAGGGATAGGAAAGACAGTCTGAGGAATATAATTAATAATGTTGTAAATATTTTGTAGGGTGTCAGATGGTCACATGTCTTGTTAGGGAGACTACTTCATGGACGGTGTAGAGGCCTGACCACTGCACTGTACACCTGAAGCTGACGTATAATATTGTATGTGAACTATAATTTAATAAATACATAGTCACGGGATGTGGAGTACAGTGTAGGGAGTGGAGTCAATGGAATTGTAATAGATATGTGTGATATCGGGGGTGGGAGAGCATTGAATGGGGAGAGGGGGGTTGTCACTTTGTGAGGGGTAAAAAGTATAACTAGTGCACTGTATCGTACACCTGAAACTAATAAAAAAATAAAATAAAAAGAAATGTAAAAAAACAAACAAAAAAAAAGGGGGTGGAAAGACGTGCAGCTCACTGGCAAGAAAGCTGGGATTTCATAGGGTGTGGCAGGATGAATGCACTAATGCTCCCAACGCTTCATACACTTCTTCTATCTGTGCTTTCTATCATGGAACTGTGCATAGTGTTCTCCCTGGTCTTGACCGTGGGACTTAACTTTGGCTAGTGGGATATGATCAAACACGAAGCATGCCGAGGCTTGAAGAGCACTTGTTTGCTCTTCTTCTTCTGCCTTCACCGTGAGAATGTGCCCAGGCTAGCCTGTTAACAGGATGAGACCCACGGAACACGGCAGGTTCATCCGAGCAGTCCTAGCTGAGGCCATTGAGATCTGGCAGCTGAACTACCAGAGGTGACAGCGAGCCCCACCGAGATTAGAAGAGTTGCTTAGCTACCCTCCAGTTGACTGAGGATGCTTGAGTAAGCCAGGCTGAGATCAGCTGGACTCCACTAAGGCTTGGTGGTGGTTTGTCATGAGGCATTTGTATAATATTGGGTTGTTGGAAAAGTCATGACTTATTTTTTCTATGATTTTTGTTGCAAAAATGCGTCATGACTTTTCCGACAACCCAACAGTATAGCTAACCGATCATACAGAACGACCCGATATTTGGTCCTGTGCTCCGTTTTAGTAAAGGATGTACATATATCTCTAGCACAAATACATTCATTCATTCACTCAGTAGGCATTTCCTCAGCATTTGCTCCATGCCAGGCACTGTTCTAGACATTAAGGACAAAGAAGTGAATGAAGCAAAATATACCAGCCTCATGGGTGGGGTTTCCATTTTTATAACTGGAGACAAAGCACATAAATATTTAGTATGTCTGATGGTTGGGTTGTGTCATGGAGAAAAACAGAGTACAGAAAGGGGGTATTCTGTGACAGATGATGGGGGTGGCTATCTTATAGATGGTTACTCAGGAAGGCTTCACTAATAAGAGGGTCTTTCAGCAGAGACTTGAATGAATGAGATGACAGACATGTCATGCATGCATCTAAGAGAAGCTCGTGAGCAGCGGGGCTAGCAAGTGGAAAGGCCCTCCTGAGGGAGGGTATCTTCTGTGTTCAAGTTCAAGGAGCACGAAGGCCAGTATGGCTGGTCTAGAGTACTTGATGGGGAGCAAGGTCAATGATACAGTCAGAGAAGCAGTGGGGGGTCAAGGCACTAAGCCTTGTGGCCATTACAGGGACTTTGGCTCCCACTCTGAGTGTGATGGGGAAACCCTAACTTTTTTTCTTTAATTTTAATTTTTCATTGTGTTAAGATATACATACATAAAATTGTATGTATAAAAATCATTAAAATTCATCTGTACAATTCAGTTGCATAAATTACAAATCGTCATTTCTAAGACTTTTTCATCCCTCCAAACAGAAACTCTATAACCATTAAGAAATAACTCATCTCCACACTTAGACCCTGACAACCCCAAATCTACTTCCTCTTTCTCTGTGAACTTGCTTATTCCAGATCTTTCAAATAAGTAGAATCATATAATACTTGTTTTTGTGTGTCTGGCTTATTTCACTTAGCATAACGTTTTCAAGCTTCATCCATGTGGCAGCATGTATCAGAACTTCATTTGTTTTTCTAGGGGGATAAAATTCCACTGTATGTATATACCACATTTTATGTATTCATTCATTTGTTGATGACACTTGTGCTGTTTCCACCTTTTGATTACTGTGAGTAATGCTGCTGTGAACACTGGTGTACAAGTGTCTGTTTGAGTGCCTGCTTTTAGTATGTGGGTACATATGCTGGGTCATGTGGAATGCTCGACGGATATGAGCAGAAGAGAGGCATGATCTGATCTATACCGAGGGTAGAAACAGGGAGACCAGTTAGGCAGATTGTTTTTGTTTATTTTCAGATATACTGTTCAGAAAAGAGAAAAATCACCTCCCACAAGAATATTGAAAAGAAAAAGACCCACAGCAAATACCACTATCATACACTGTGGGTGCTCTGTGATTGTTTAGAGGAACTGACCTCATCTGAAGGATAAAAGAAATAAAAGAGCCACTCAAAGACAATAAAAAAGGGGAACTTAATCACAATAACAAAGTATTTATTTTAGGCAACTGTACTTTACGAATGCTGTTGCTGGTTATAGATATGCCTGAAAAGACCAATGACCAAGTCCTCTTCTCATGGCATATATGTGATTTGGGCAAAACATAACCCATGCCCATGGATGTGATATTATTCGTATCTTGATTAACTAGGCCTAGATAAGTCTTCACTGGCTATCACCATTTACCAATTTCATACCACATATGAACTGACCACTTCCTATGTGCCGGGTATGGCTCTGAATGTTTCCCATGCGTGGTCTCACTTCACTATCCAAATCACCCTATCAAATTGATTGTATTACCCTCAATTTTATAAAACAGGAAACATGCCTAGAAACTGACCAGCCAATGATCATGCAGTTAGTAAGGGACAGAGCCAAAATTTCAAATCGATATATCATGACCCCTAAGCTTCTGTGCTTAGGGGATACTTGATTCTTTCTAAATGGATACTTGCAAGAAAGAAACCCTGGGAGCCAGGAGCCTCTAGAAGGAAAACGCTGACCATGATCAAGTACATCGGCAATAGTTCTTTGCTTTTGTGGTCCTTGGATTTGTCTCTCAAGTGGTGGCAAATCTGAAAGGTATTGCATCCTATTTTTATAGGATGACTTCCTACTAGGTAACTGTCAACTTGACATATGGCTTGAATATTTATGTTTCTCAGTAATTTTACAGAATTGCATTGGGGAGATAGAGGGGCAAGAGAAAATTTATTTCTCCAAAGCCCTTTAAATTTATAACTTTGGAAACTAC
The DNA here is from genome assembly GCF_001890085.2 of Hipposideros armiger. NCBI lineage: Eukaryota > Metazoa > Chordata > Mammalia > Chiroptera > Hipposideridae > Hipposideros > Hipposideros armiger. The sequence goes on from NW_017731400.1 coordinate 3,064,276, forward strand.
GTTAGAAGACAAAGATATCCACAGTTCTATTATTTTAGGCACAACTCCAAGTCAATACCCTGAGTATGACAGGAGAAACAAGCTATCACTAGAAAGTGAAAGGAAAGAAAACTAAAATTTACGGTTAGAAGCATGCCCGGCTCTAAAGTATGCATCTTTACAGTTCCCATGAAAAAAAAATTAAATTTGCAAGATTATTATCAGTTTAAACAGGGGCTTTGGCATCTGCTTATTGAAATGTCAAATAACTTCAAAGAGCAGGTTGGGTGGCTGGACTAGGACTCTTTTAGCCCTTGAAGAATATACTAATTTCCTAAGTCAAAGTAAGAGAAGATTTCTACCTATTTATGTATTCTCAGTTTCCCCGCCTCTGGTAGAGAAACCATCCATTCCACCCTGCATGGCACTGAAAGCCAAGTTCATTCAACAGATATGTACTGAGCACTGACTCTGGGCCAGGCACTGTGCTCGGGCCTGGGGCTGGTGGTAAAAGGAACAGACAAGTAGCCCTGGCTCTCATGAGCTTTTCCTCATACAGACGACTTTCACTGTTACGCTCATGCCCAAACCCTTTCCAACATGCGAGGTAGAAACTTCTAGTATTCACCCGTATCCTCTTATTCATACAGGAGCATGTATTTCCCAAACTCTTGAAGTTAGGTGGAGCCATGTGACTAGCTCTGGCCAATGGGCATAAAGAGAAATCCCACATGCCATTCCTGGGCCGGGGCTGTGAAAAGCCTGGTTCTCCAGCAGTTCTGTTCTTGCCGTCAACCTGGGCCCCTGAGTGACTGTGTGGAACAGACAATACCTGATTCCAAACTGCCCACTAAATGGTACTTGGTGTGTACTATGGGCAGGAAATAAACCTTTGTTATGTTAAGGCAGAGATTTCAGAGTTAATTCGTTACTGCCTAACTTATCCTGTACTAATACATGTGATTTATTGTTTAACGTGTTAGGTATAATTTCTCTATTGGACTTTAAAACCCACAGGTTCCAATCTTCATAGTGAACGTGATTTTCCACCTCCTCCCAACTGCCCAGGTCTGCTTATGGTGCTCAAATAAAGCCATGTTTATTCCTGTGCACTCTATCACTTGGAGAAAAATAAAGAAAAATTTCTCATTGAGAAAAGTTTCTTATGTGGAAAACTTCCTTCTTCACTTGCCTGATTAAGTCCTTTTCACCCTCAAAGTCCAGTTATAATCTCTTCACATCCATAAAATCCTCTGTAGTGCAAATTGTTTGAATACCCTCTCCACATTGACAGTTCTCCACATTGTAAATTCTACCTTACTAATATAGATTCCAAGGAACATTTCCCATCCTGTATTTGTCCCTAAGGTGCAAATTAGAGACCCAGGTTCCAAACTCAGATGCAATGCATGTGAGACACTGATTGTGAAGTAAGCGTCAAGAGGGAGCAGACAGGGCTTGGAGCTCTGCCTTGCTGGGCTCGGGGGCAGAGGTAGTATCTCTTACCAGCAGCCTCTATGTGGTTCTGGGTGTTTTTTCTGGAAAACTCAGCAAAGAGTCTACTCCCCAGACCTTCGAACAATTCTGTGAATGCTCTAGTACCACTTTTTAAACTCATCCCTGTTTAAACTAACTGAACTGTTTTCTGTTGTCTACAGAGAACCCTGATCCATACCACAAGTCTTCAGAGATTTTTTATCTTCCAATCTTTCACGACACGATGCCATCTAAGGAAGTACTTGATATATTATAGATTTTGTTTCATATGCTCATATCTTCTCTTCTCAACTAGACTTTCACATCCTTGAGGGCAAGAATCACTTCATTACTTCTATATCCCAAGCAGTGGTTGGCACAGTGCTGTGACTATTTTAGGAACTGACAGAATGACCATACATTTTATCATCCAAACCAGGATGCTTCACCGGAGTGAAAAAAGGGCACTCCCATTAATTGTATCAAGACAGCAGGTAAAACCCAGGACTGTCCCAGACAAGCTGAGACATATGGTCATACTTGGTACTGATGATTGTTGACCGAGTAAAAAGGAAAGACATTCGAAGGAAATGTAGCCAAAATGAGAGCATGAAAGAGCAGTTCTGGACACCTGGGTTTAAATATCACAGGAGATAATGCTCTCCTGGAGTCGGCCTAGCCCCAGCCAGTAGGGACAGGAGATTGGGCTCAGATGACCTTTCAGGTTTGGGGGTTTCTGAAATATGGCTTTGGTTTTCATAAGGAAGCTTCTTCCATTTGGCACTTTTATGATGAAGAATAACTTTTGTTCCTAATGAATTTAGATTTGGTAAAAATTACCTATACAACTTCAACCATAATTAAAGAGCAATTATGTTAGAAGGGCAGGTAGGGCACCTATGTAAGACCCACCCTCACCCCAATCCCTCCCTACAAGGGTCACAACAGAATAGCAGTGCTACCAGAAAATCCAGACTAAAATCTCAAAGGTCAAGATCACATTCATTATTTCTATATTCAATATTCAGTCCAGTGCCTAGATAATGTTATGTTCAATAATGCTGAAACATATCAGAAGAAGCCAGGTATTAGCTGCATGTACATGTGAGTGATTCAAGCTCAGGGGGCCCGAATCTTTTTTCTTGCCCTCAGCCCTTCCTTGCTCTGGGGGTCTGCCCATGCCTTTGCCTCAGGCTCACTGTTTCCTTTCCCCCAAAGTGGGCAAAGGACAGAGAGGAGGGGAAAGTATCTGCTCAATCCCATCTTGTGATGCCTCTTTGTGAGCATGCGCAGCAGTGTAAAGAATACTTCGTGCATTCTAGCTGCCGTAGCCCAGGCTAGAAAAATAAATTGAGGTAATACAGGTAAAAAGCCTTAACGCCAAGCACATAGTGGAGGCTCGCTGCTTGGTAGCTATTATTATCAAGTCACAATTAGTTCCCTGATGCATGCAATTCCCCTCACCATGCCCCAGCTACAAGACTCCGGAGTGATTAGTGATTGCACCATCCGTGATGGGAGTGAAACGAAGGAAGCTAACTAACTGATCAGCATCAACTTGCTCTGATGATCCTTTGGATGGTACTCAAATTGGTACACGAAAGGTAATGCAAACACACTAAACGCATTTTAAACCAACATAATCATACTAGTTCAGCTGTAATGCCCAATACAATATGGCTCAGCAGCACAGAATAAAAGCTATGGATCTAGACTGGGAAACCCAAATATGCCCTAACGGGCCTGCAAAAGAAACTAATTAGATGCAATATAAGAAAATGAACTAAAGACTAAATGGACTATGGTTTTAACTGTTTGTGACACCAATTTAACATATGGACAAACGAAGAATTCAATCTTATGTAAAGTTAAAAAAGAAAATAAGGAACAGGAAAAACTCCTTGGGATTGGAGCCAATGTCTTGGGGGTGGAAGGAAAAGGAGGAGGGAACACACCCTTATTTGCCTCTAACACGGTTAGCTGATCTGTTTGAAATTAGATCCACTTTCAACTGTTTTAACTTAATTATTAAGCCATTTCTTAACCTCATGAATGCAGTTTTCATGTGCTTTCAAACCTGGCCCTGAACTAATAGACCCTTTCACTTCAGTGGTTTTGGAAATGAATGTTAGATGGAGAGGAAAGCATTTTAACGGTGCTTTCCTAAGGGTCAGAGCTCTGAAAATACAGCACAGTCTGTACATAAAACTCAGTACACCTGAATATCCATCCTGCTGGCCCTTTGTCTAGTAATGAGGCAGGCCATGCCACCCTTGACAACTTCTGCTTCCTTTCTAAGTGCAGTCGGCTGTGTTGGTGCCGAGCTATCTAACTGCTCAAGTGAATCCATTATTAGGATCAAAGTCCCAATAGATGAGAAACAGGTGGTAGCCAGACACCCTGGGGCAGTCTTCCCTTCATTTGTGAGAAACGGAATAGTAGTAGGCCCAGCTCGCCATTCTAGAATATTCTCCTTGAAAAGGGACATAAAGAAGAAGAGGAAAAATGTCTGTCGGTAAGAATAACGAATGCTACAAGGTTGTTCTTGAGTCTCTTTCTGTTAATTTGTCACTGATTACGTGGAGGAAACTCCTAAGTTGCTCTGCTTTCATCTGCCATTTTGTAGGGTAGCATGGCTGATGATTATAATGCTTAAAATGATAAAAGGCTGGGCAATTTTCACCTTCATTGCTTCAAGTAAAGCAATGCCTTGGCTTGTATCACAAATTGATAATGGTAATATTAATAGTACCCAACATTTATTGACTGTTAAGCCATATCCATGTAAATCCTATGAAGTGCGTACTATAATATTATTATCCCCATTTCCAGAGGAGAGAACTGAGGTGGAAAGAGGCTGAGTAACTTGCCCAAGGTCATATTTCTTGTAAGCGGTGAAACAAGGATTCAAACTCAGGTAATCAGAATCAAGAATCCTTGTTCTTAATTGCTATATTATACTGTAGAGTGAAAGCCAATGGAAGCAAAGGGATTTAAAAAAATTTTAACGTAAAAAAATTAAAATAAAAACCAGGAAATCATTAGTTTTTAAAGCTGTATTTATTGAATCCCTTCATCAAATATTAACACACCTACTATGTACCAGGCACTATGTCCACATTCCCTAATTTAATCCTTTGTGAATCAGTTATGTCAATTTTACAAATGAAGGAACTGTGATTCAGGGAAGTCAGTTGTATAAGATCAGAGAAATTGTAATTGCAGTTTGAACAGAAACCCGACAGTCTCCAAATCTTGAGCTCTTTTCACAAAGCCACCCTACTTTTTCTTTTTTTAAGCAATTCTTAACCACTAGGAATACATTCAAAACACGAAAAACTTTGGAATAACACTGACTAATTATAAGTTTAGAATTAAAAGAGAATTTTCTTCTTTTTTATCTTTTACCAGGCACTAAATAGCTCTTATTTCTTAAGTACTGATCTTAAAAATTGTAGGATTCATGTGATTTGTTAGAATACAGGCCATAGAAAGAGAAAGAACATCAGGAGTAAAACTAGTTAGCCTTGGTTAAGTAAGCTTCACTAGTGTTCCTATTTTCTTGTCTTCCGAAGGCAGAATTATGCACTGGCTACGACTTTTAACAGAACCCAGAGAAGATGATTAATACTGTCCATTTTCTCATCATTTTATCCCTCCCCCGCCACCATCCGGTGTAAGCTTACTTTGGTATATAAAAGGAAACTACTGTCCAGAAGTTATCAAATAAGACTCTTGCAATTCAAAAGGGAAGTCAGTATGGGTCTGGGCTTAAAAAATCCAGGCTTGACCTCACACCGATCAGGATGGCTATTACCCAAAATACCAAAACCAAAAACCCAGAAAATCACAAGTGTTGATGAGGATGTGAAGACACTGGAACCCTTGTGCACTGCTGCTGGGAATGTAAAATGGTGCAGCTACTGTGGAAAGCAGTGTGGTGGCCCCTAAAAAAACCTAAAAGTAGAATTACCATATGATCTAGCAGTTCTACTTCTGGGTATATACCCAAAATAAGTGAAAGCAGGGTCTCAGAGAGATATTTGAACAACCATATTCTTACCACAATTCAAAAACAAAAACACAGGCTTGAAAGTTGATAAGACCTACATATAAATCCTGGCTTGCCTCTCCTACCTTCTAATTTGGTGACTCTGGATAAGTCATTTATTGAGGTACTGAGGCTCAGATTCCTTATCTGTGAAATAGGAATAATAGTAATTTCCTCACTGGGCTATGAGGATAATATGAGTGAATGCATGTGAGTTATTGAGCACAGTGCTTGGCTCATCATAAGCACCCCATAAGTGTTGGCTTTAAGTCATAGCAGTAGGCATAGAGTATTTAGCCGACGGCAGAGTAGGTACATAAGGAGGAAAAATCTCTTACTATCTTTCAAGAGGCCATATAAGGTGGCCATGTTGGGGGATTTAACATGGCCCAGGGTTTGGCTTATAGCCGTGAAAGTTCAGAAACTGACCTTCACCCACAGGAGAGAGAGCACATGGACTGGACTCAGGAAAACAGTGTATAAAACTAGAATGCCAATTTATTAACAGCACACTATTTATAGAGGGCTGGACAAACCTATTTTCTTTCTGCAGGGAGATTTGCATAGGAAGGCAAATTATAAACAAAAGGAAAATAAATGCACCAAATGTTTAATGGTATCAAATGTATGAAGGTAATGAGATGCATTCATTTCCAAATTGGGATGGTCTTCAGACCTTTTGAAGTCCACTGGCCAAAGCATCTTCCCTTCTGAGACGCAGGCTTTCACTTCCATTGTTAGCTTCTGAACCTTTTTTGTTTTGCTCAGATGTCTGACCACTCATACCCTCTGACTGTCCTAGTGTTTCTCTGGCTATCGTGAGTCCTGTAGAATGTTTAAGTCAACTCCTCCATGTCTAGGAGTTGAGAGTCTCTATAAGGTAATTCTATCTTTTCTTTGAAAAGATGTTGGGTTTTGTACATGGTAATACTGTTCATCTCAGGTACTAGAACAATATAGACTTTCATGGATTCTGTTTACTAGCCTAACAAAAATCATTAAAAACATTCAATGAATGTCTATATATTGTTAGGTAATAACCATCAAGATGCATTGGTAAGTGAAAATAGCAACAGTGTCTACAATTTATCCAAGAAGAAGGTGACAAAAAACATGTACATATATTTGTTTATATTGTTAAAACAAACTATTGAAAGAATAAATTGAAAACAAAAACAAAAACAAGTACATCTTTAAATAGGTAAGAGCGGTTATAGGGTAGAAGGGACAGGAGTAAGTGAAGGTGGATTCCTTAGAACATATTTTCATACAGTTGATTTTGCAAAAGAATTCACATAATTATGAAATGAAATGAAATTAAAAAAACTCTAAGAAAAGATTGGAAACAAGGTGAAGGACATGTTCCTACTTGTGTATTGGTTTGTTGCTATAACTATATGGAAAGGATCGGCTTCAGGTGACTTTAAAGCCATTATTTGTACATTCTCAGGGAGATACAATCTAAGAACAAAAACAAATGCAAAACCACCACATCCACTTAGACCATTTTTGGTAATCACATGTTGCTGGTCGTGTTGGTATGGTTAGCGTTAGACAGTTTTACAAGTATTACAAGACAAAGCAAGTGACTAATTATGTTGCGTTACAGGGAACTGGGATTTCCAGTGTGGAAAAAGAAGTTACAGGTAAGATATCATCCAAGAATTTGACTTGGATGATAGTATGAATCGGGGAAAAAAATGTCAAAAGGATTGAGGAACCCATCTGGAGAGTTTCTACTGTCCCAAAATGCAACCCATTTGAGCACCAATTAAGTATAGCAACTGCAATGGGTACAAGCATATCAAGTATGTAAAAACATGTAAGTTTATAGTAATACTAAGAAAATCTCATTGTTTACTTCTGGAAGATGCTAGGGAATTAACTCCAATTTTGAAAGCTAGTAAGTAGAAAGGATCAAGCCCTTTTCTCACCTCCCATGTATGAACTGTACCTCACGGAAAACAAAAATTGATATGAGAAAGTTTCTCTTCACAGCAGTACTTTCAGCTAATACGTGATGAAGGAAAGACAGATTTATTAATAGAATGCTACCATTTTGCAACCCCCAATGACTCAATGAAGCTAGGAATGCTCATCAACTATAACACCATAAAGGGAGACAACCAGACATTATACCCCACATCATGGACATGCACAGCGCCATAACAAATATTGTTGTAAAAAACTCAAATAGGAATCTGATTAAGCCTCTAAGTCTAACCACCAATTTATAAAACAAACAGGCAACATAGAACCCTATTAAACTGTATGAGCGGATGTAATTAGTAAATTCCACACTGTGGGAAATTCCACAGGACAAACAACCTGGTTTCTTCTACAAATAAACTGCAATACAAAAAGAGAAAAGGGAGAGCCTATGGGTTACAAATGGTTTACAGGACATACCAACTAACTGCAATGAATGGACCTTATGTGCATCCCGATCCAGACAAACTTTAAAAAACTGCAAAATGTGAATATTTTTGGATAAGGAATTAATGTTCATTATTTTTTAGATGTGATAACATATTGTGATTGTTTTTTTAAAGGAATCTTCTTCATCTTTTGGAGGTAATTTCTGATATATGTAGATGAAATGATAAATGCAATTTCCTTGAAAATAATCAGGCGGATGCGGAGAATAAGAGCACAGATGACGTACGATCTGCTATGAGTTGACAACTGCTAATGGTGGGTGATAAGTATGTGAAATTATTACACTATTCTCTCTACTTTGGTAGATTCTTGGAAATTCAATAATAGAAAATTTCCATAGTAGATATAAAACAACTCATTGATCTCAATCTTTGATGATGGTGCTCAGGTAAGTTTTCATATTATCAAATGGTCATGGATTTGGTACAGGTGTTTACCCACAGGTTTTATTCAGATGGAATGACTGAACAGTATAGCAATTTTCTAAGGAAACTTCAATTGTATAAAAGGATCATCACATGGAACAGGATACGTTTCCACACATTTAGGTTCCATGAGAGAACATGGTAAGATATCAAAGCTCTTAACATCTCAAAACTGTGTTTTTCTCAAGGTTCCTATTCCTCAGGCTCCTTTCACTAAAAAACTCGCACCTGCTCCTCCAACTCATCCATACTCACATACAACTTTTGTCTATCTCAACCATCATTTTTATAACCCAGCCCCCTAATGAAGATTAATACACAGATGAGAGACCCATCATCCAAGATGTCATTCAACTCTATTTTCTGAAATTGGCACTGTGAAAATTTGGTATTATTACATTAAAGTATTAAAACTGCTTTTGTAACTATCAAACACTGCTCCCTACCTGAGAGTCACTGTTCTAAGACAGTGCTTCTCAAACGTCACCAGGCATCAGCATTACCTAGAGAGCTTGTTAAAAAACAGATTACTGGGTCCCACTTTCAGAGTTTCTGACTCAGGTCTGGGTTGAAGCGTGAGAATTTGTCTTTTTAACAAGTGCCTAGTAGTTCTGATGCTGTAAGTCTGGGGACCATGTCTGAGAATTATCACTCTAGGCTAGACCATCTATGAAAACTTATGTATCCCCTGCTTCCTCCTAAAAACCAAGTCCCCTGACACTTTCCAGACAATAGTTCATGCTTTATCGTTTCTTTGATTTATATTTATCCCTTTGAAATCTACGATGTCTTCCATCAGATAATTATTTATAAGCGTTTTCTGAAATAAATGATCCTTAAATGATACTTATTCAGAAATGTTCCCTGTTAGGTTGGAGGTGGCATTTTGGTTCCCATTTTCATTAAAATTCATCAGGCTAATTTTGGCTATCTTTCTTCTTCTCCCCTTCTTCAAATCCTCCATTCCTTTAACCAAACTGAAAAGAGGAACAGTAATAATCATAAAAATGATATTACTATGTACTGTTTCCATTAGAATATAATTTCTTAGTGGACAGCAACCTTTTGACTTAGGTTATAACATAGCTTTCCTTTCCCATCATGTTATGGGCATTACCTACTATTATTTGAAAATGCAACGCCTGATTTCCATTAATATTTATGGAATTCAAAGTCGTGTCACAGGGTCGGCATTCAATCCATTTTTGTCAAATGAAATATTTCAATCACAGAATCTTAGAGACAGCTGAGGTTCAGGGAACCTAAGTGATGTGAAAAGGTCACGAAATCTGTTAGTGCACGCAAATGTCCGAATTCTGTAACCCAGATCTCATGACTCTCACCCAGCCTGTGCCTCCACCCCTAATCTGTTGTACCTCTCTCCAGTTTCATCAAAACTGGAATGTCAACAGGGCCTAAAGTGAGACAAAATAAATCCCAAGCAGCATGGGGCTAGATACTTCAGGAATAGCCATACAATTCTCAAATTCTCAAATAAGGAAATGCATCTACTATGGGAAATAATATTTTAACACAATATTTTGCTTTAGAGCAGCGGTTCTCAACCTGTGGGTTGCGAACCCTTTGGGGGTCGAACGACCCTTTCACAGGGGTCGCCTAAGACCATCGGAAAACAAAAAGATATTTACATTATGATTCATAACAGTAGCAAAATTACAGTTATAGAGTAGCAACGAAAATAATTTTATGGTTGGGGGTCACCACAACATGAGGAACTGTATTAAGGGGTCGTGGCATTAGGAAGGTTGAGAACCGCTGCTTTAGAGGCTTTGGCCTTTCCAGATTATCATTGCAGAAAAGCTCAGGAAAGCCTAGAACATTCAGAAAGGAAGAAATTCTGCTGGGATTGGTTCTCAGGCACTGAATAGATTATTCTAAGAGAGAAATTCATCCCCTCTCCTGACCTCGTACAGCACGATCATGGTAAAATAATAATAAAACTCAAACTGTTAGTACCAAGTCATTTTCAGAGTTGGCTCTTTCTAGATGCAACTAGATTTGGGGAAAGGGGGAACAACGGCTTAGGACTGTTGTCTACAGTCCTGGAATAGGATTAGGTGGTTCACATACACTATTGAATGTATTCCTTTCAACAACCCGATGAGACAGAGATGATCATTCTCATTTCACAGACCGAACTAAAGCTCAGGAGTCACGTGCCCAAGGTAAACGGCCAAGTCCAGATGCAAACCCAGGTCTATCTGATCCCAAGGTTTCATCCACAGAGTTAAGCTGATTTTTTTCACTGGAGAGTGTCAGCATCTTTATCAGTGTTCAAAGAGCCCAGAACGTCTGAGATATGATTATAACCTCTATCATCTACTTCTAAAGCCTATCAAAAAATGAAAGCTGTTCTCTGCTTGCTTAATTTTTTTTGGTTCATATCATCAGCAAAAACATTTTATCATCAGGACAAATTCATTAAAGAAGGCTTTTCGACCCTGAGTTTGACATATCTATGAAGCTGACAAATAATGAGGCATAAAGCTATTATGTTCATTAATTTATATGAAATCACAAATGGTGACAAAGGACTTGCCTGATGTTCCCTTAATGTAAACACTCAAATCAATACTCCTGACCCTTTGGCATTGCACACGCTGTGAGACTATTGCTAGAAGGCCCAGGAGGGCCTGCAGCCAACTCACCTCTTATCCTCATCTCACCTTGGACTTTTGGGCCATCGTGGCTCAGAAGTGGGCTGGTGGCAGAGCTGCTGACACCTTTCACAGGCCCAAGGGAGGAAGAGTAGAGTAGAAAAGGCTGCCCCATGGAATTTAAATAAGGCTGCCCTTCTAGAAAGTAACATTATGGCTGAGAAACTAATAAAAGGGTACTAATTTTCCTGATTTATGTATTATTAATGACAATGTTTTAAAATACCATCCTTTTCAATGGGCATACATGAAGGAATTCAATCAGTCAGGGTTCTTGAAATAATAATTTGCCCACTATTGCCATTTGTTGTGATCCTTTTTACTGTGGCAATTTAAAATCAAGCTTGTAAAACATGCTGCGCAGAAAAGCAAAAAAAAAAAAAAAAAAAAGCAGCAGCAGCCAATTTTCTTTAAAAATTTCTGAAGTGTTAGCTAACATATCAAAACGCACCTTTTTAGCCATATTAAAATGCTGGATTACACTGTTCCCTCCTGGCCATCCATTCCAACTCCCAAGGAGCATTTATTTTTTAAACAACAGCAAACATTAATGGTTATGCTTATCAAGTTTTAGAGTTCACTCCTGGTCGAGCAGGATGACACACTTGGCAGGGTTTGGACAAAGGCTATTCGATATCCTTCCATTATCAGCCAGATGGCTGTGCATACAGATTCTTCACATGCACTTGTCAAGCTCGTGAGAGGGGTCACTCATGTTTGGGGACACCAGAGTGTATCACCATGCTAAGTGAGAAGACAGATAATAGCACCCTCTTTGTCATTCCTCCCAAAGTTTAATTAACATGCCCTAGCAATTTATTTTGAGGGAAAGATAATACATAGTATTAAAACAGTTTTGGCATTATATGGCCAGATAAATACCACTTATCTTTTTTCCGTATGTTAAGTCATTGCTATACGCTTTTCTTGGAGTACTTAACAATTGTGTTGGAGAAAGGACATCAAATGATGCTTAGAAATGTGATACACATTTTCATTTCACACTCCATCAGCTTTTACAACTGTGGCTCAATGAAATGTAAGAGAGGCTTTGGCAAACAGCCATATTTACCAAGGTATAAAACAGGGGTCGGGTTACTTTTTTTATAGAAAGAAAAAAAAATGTTTAATTTTCACTCCACATGACTAAAGCAGACATTCAGCTAACACCCCTAGAAAAAGGCACCATAAGCACATATGCTGACACGGTTTAGTGCCTGTTTAACTGTACGTTTTTACCATATTATAAACAGCTTTGTAAAGCAAGAAAATATTCCTTTCCTCACCCCCTTCCACTCAGCATCTACTGACATAGAAACATACTGGCTGAGATCGTCTTTGGTGTTAAATCCTTCACCTGAAAATAATGGCTTTTGCCTTCTGCTTCTAGCCTAGGAGCAGAAACAGCTTATTCCCTTTACAGGAAGAGGAAAAAAAAAAAGCTAAAGGCATCAGCAAAAATGCATCTTTCTAATTCAGATTTCAATCTGTCAGAAAGGATTAAAGCCTTGTGCATACACAGAAAGGGAACTATAAATGATAACGAAACACGGTCTGGAACCGCTGTGCTGCCACAGCTGCTGTTTTACTAGCAGGGTGGAGAGCAAAGCATCTTTTTTACTCACCTCTGTTAAACCTGAGACTTCTCCTTTTGCTAATGGTTTGCTGATGGATGGTGTGTATACTTTGGCGTCTGATACTGGCCGCCCTTTCATAAAATGCTTTCCTGATTCATAAATGTCCACTTCGACCATTTTCCCCATGAATGTGGGGTTCTTAGGCACTAAAACCTTAAAAAAAAAATTTCAGAAGGCTTAATGTTGTAAAATAAACAATTTTAGAAATTTTAGAACAGTCTTAGTTTTATAGAATTATTGCAAAGAGACCACAGAGAGTTCCTGTGTACCCCACACTGTTTCCCTACTATTAATATTTTTACATTAGTACGATACATTTGTCACAATTAATGAGCCAATATTGATATTCTACTATTAACTAAAGTCCACACTTTATTCAGAATTCCTCAGTTGTCCACTAATGTCCTTTTTCTATTCTGGGATTCCATCCCAAGTTGGCTCTATCTTCCAGCTGCTCCAGGACCTGGGGACCTAGTAGGAAGGGGAGGCACTTCTGGGAGGAGTGGCAGGAGGAATGGCGGCTGTAGACAATGCTCTTTCATTGCAGGATGCCTGCTGTCCTCAGGCATGTGGAAGGCAGACCTGGGAAATCCCCTAGCAGTCAGTCAGTCACTTTTGGACAGGCCTTTGATATTCTGCTCTTGGCTGTCCCCTGCAATGAAGAAAACTGAGACAACACTGATGAAAGCCTCGGACTTTTAATACCTTCCAAGTTAGCTGTCAGAGTAATGGTTTGAGTAGACACTTCAAATAAAGGCCTGCATGATTGTGTGTGTATATGTGTGTGTGCGTGTGTGCATGAGCATGTGTTTTGGGGGAAGAGAAAGAACATTTAAAAGCAGCCTTTTCCATATCCCAAACATGGGTGTTTGGAGTTAAATGACCTCTTTAACTAATGGTTGCCATTTGTTTCTTTCACTCTGCTATAAAATGTATATATTTGTTGGTTCTACTTCCCTGTAGAACCCTGAAGGGTACTTTGGCCAGTTCACAGGGAGCTGTCAGATGGTCTCTTTCCACTAGAGATTTCTGATAAAAGTCCTAGTTTATCTCGAGCAAATGTTTCCCCTCCCTTGGGACTTATAGGTAGTTTGTATGCATTATGTCTCCCTCACACTTCTATTTTAGTACTGTAGCTACTTGCCAATCTTTTAAAGTTGGGATCCAAAATAAACAGACTAATTCTAATCCAGCAATACTTTGATATCTTGATGCAATCTTTACTTCTGGAACTCATCTTATTAGAAAAAATAATTCCTATGAAATCTTTGATATGCTTAGTTGTAGAGACAAAAAAGAGTCCGATGAGAGCCAGAGGTTCCACAGCCAATTTCTCTGAGAGGCAAAATTGGATCTTGGTCTTTCTGAGCTTGGTTTTTTATGACCACTGAGTACACTGCTTCATCAAAGTATAGGAAAAAGGTCACCTGGGTGGTGAATTACTCCTGGCAAGCAAGCGAACTAAAAGAGCTTTAGTATCAGGATATGAAAGCCCTTTTAAATCAGTTTTTATAAAACAAGAAAATCTCTAGAGTAAACTATCCCAGGGAGATTTGGTGCTATTCTGGGGGAAAATCACTCTCCTTGATCTGCTGCCTTGATCTGAATGAAGGGCTCAGTGTTTTTTTCCCCCTCCGGTTTTAATAATTGGAAAAAGCCCGGCTGCTTTAAATTGGAGGAAACAGCTAATGAGGCATGCCATTGCCTTTAAAATGAGGGGGAAAAAAGATCCCTGCTGAGGCAAAAACCCAGATGGCAAGAGAAAGGAGAGGGAAGAGGCAACCAAAATACAATCAAGCTCCTCCCCAGCTGAACAGAAGGTTGGCCTGAATAGGAAAATGGCTCCCTGGAGTCAATTAATGAGATGGAAAGTGGGGAAGGAACTCAGCTCCAACATGGAGTGTCGGAAATCCTTCCTCAGCCCTAGTCTCTACTGGGTGCTTGAACCGGGCGTGTTTAGTCTGAACCTCGAAAAGCTCCCCCTCTGTTTTGTGAGGACCCAGGGCCCAGTCTGAGATTGCTCCTTGGGGAACATCGACGCTGGTGGCCTCATCAGCTCCTGCTGTCCTGTTTTCCAGCACGCACAATTGGCTGCCCCTGACCATCCCTTACCTGACTTGCCTGCATTGGTTTTAAGAGACTTGCCATGCTCCAATTCCAGGCATGACCCACAGAAAAAAATGTCACTTCTTATTTGATGAGAAAGGAACCAAAAAAGGAGGACACCTCATTTGATTTAAAATGTTAACACAGCCCAGGAATGACCCATGAAATCCCTATCTCCCCGTTGAGTCTCCCACCTAAGAGGGCACATGCCATCTCCATACCCTAATGCCCCTGAAGTGGGCACTGTTTTCTTCAGTCACTTCTGACTTTGCTTTACCACCTGGGGAGGTGGAATCCCCAGTGCTGAAAAGAAGTCTGGCTCCTGGCGGGGCTTACAGGGCAGGAAAAGGAGAGGAGTAAGAAGGGGCCTTTCGGGTTGGCCTTGCAGACAGAACCCTCAACGTGAAGCTGGTTTGATCCTCACAACACTCTCCAGAGTTGTTAGAGCAACTTGAGTTAAATCCAAGGAATAGACTCTTTTCCCTTTGCCCCCAGCATTTTTATCACAGTGGAAGTTAAAAAAGAAAAAAAAAAACCACCAAAAAACTAAAATCAAACAAACCTAAAAAAACAACCGAGCAACCCACAAACCTGCATGAGTGCTGTGACAGCGAGAGGAAGTCACTGCCCTTCCACGCTGATGTCGCCCATGCAGACATCCTTCCTGTCTCTCAACAGGACTTTCCCCTCTCCTGTGCCAGCGGTGGGGATTTTGGCAGGGGTGACTGCCTGTTCTCCATTCCCCAAAGCCTACGGCTGGCCCTGTCAAAGATTAATGAAAACTAAAACACACTTATTCCTTTATAGAGAACATTTGTAGACTAAGCCACAGAGATAAGCCCCATGTGAGCTGGGCGGGCTTGATGCTATAAAACAGCCTTGTGGCAGCAAGACTTCCAACTCTCCCGCTTTTAAAGTCCCTTTTGCCTAAACTGACTGACTTGCAGAACTCCTTTTCATTTTGGAGAAAACTTAAGAACATGGAAGTGTCTCTTACCTGCTCATAGAATCGATTGTGTGCAACGTAAAACTTGGAATCAAAAGACTCTTCTGTTACCAACACTTGCTGCCTTTCACCGATCTGGGAAGAAAAGGGGAGAAAAAAGGAAAGATGAAGGGCAAACACCTGAGAATCCAAAAGAAGTGCCAGCCCCACACAGTTCTGGCCGCATACGTGGTGTCCTCTCGAGCTTAAGCTAGACTCCAGGATGCTAGTTACCTAACAGCAGATGTAAGAACCACGCATTCAAATGTCTTGAAAGACATTATTAACTATTCGGTAATGTAAGATGAGCATAGTATGAAATCTTATTTTCTTATATAACTATGAAACAAAACTTGATCTTATTTCCTCCCTCAACATAAGTAATAGAATTAAGGCTTCTAAGACACAAAAATCTCCTAAACATCCCTTTGCTTCTTGAAACAAAGTTGAAGAACAAGCCAGAACAAGCTGCTTCTGATCCAAATTCATAAAAAATATTTTGGCAATATGAAATAATAGTAACAAACATTAATTTGAGTTATGAGGGATGGAACACTAAAGAAAATGCCTCCAAAAACTAGTCATTAAGTTCTTGCGCCTAAACATTTCACATGTTGCATATGATTCTGAAATTACTGATTAATTCACACAGCTATTTACTTATATACATTTTCGCTGTCACAGGCAATTGTCTCTTCTTTGTGGCAGCCATGTCCCCACATTCATTTTTTTTTTAAGAGAAAGACAGCAAAAATATGGGACTGTTAATTCTCTATTGGATCAATCTACATTTATGATCTAAGCATACATTTTTAATAAGCAACAAGTTAAAATCAGACAAATCACTGGTTAAAGAAATGTGGCTACTCTAAAAAATTATACCATTTCCACCAAGTTTATTCCACTGTGAAATGTAACATTTAGTATCAATTACTTATTTTTATAAGGTTGTCAAAATGTCTGATGTAACAAACCAGCTATATTGAATGATGGTGTCCAGAATTATTTTTGCCATTGCTACTTGATAAATATAACCCTCCATATTAAAGCACATTGGTAAGGAGGTTTTTAAAAAGCAATCTCTATTCTCATATGTAGGGATCTGCCACCATGTTCAGGCAGTCACCATTTAGGAAACATAAACACAGCTGCACTAAATAGACCACCTAACAATTAAAAAAAGAAAAAAAAAAACCACTCCTCTCTCCATCATACAATGCCAATACCTAAATACACCATAATTTACTATTTTTTCACTATCTCATTCAAAATGAAGTCCCCTTAGCCAAAAGTTGTAAGGTTTCTAGGTATATTACTTATCAAAGACTTATTTCACTCCCTGAAAACCAATAAAAGTTTCTGCAACATTAATCTCTTTTGAAAATCAAGGAGCAACAAAAGAAAATTCCCCCAACTTCTACTTTAAACTGTTTATTTAAAAAAGACTGATGAATATTGGGTTTCACTGAAGTATATTTTTCTGGAAGAAAACTTAGAATGTTTGTACACATTTCACAGTGTGAGTTGCTTATAACTCAGGATAAGTATCTGTCAATGGTTCTTAAGGAAATCTGCAATTACACTCTATCTAACATTAAGTTTTCAGGAAATTAATCTAACAACAATATAAGATTGTAGAGCCACTGAAAACGTATGCTGCTTCTTTTCTCTTGTTAGAAATAATGTGGACAGTAGTAGTCATCATTCTGAGGCTGTTCTATTTTATCTGGAGATAATAACGATGACAATAATATATACACAGAACATAGAAAGACTTGCTATGTTTATACAATAGAGGGCAGAGCTTTCGATCAACCACCAGAGAACTATCTGTAGGTGAGTATTTAACTATTATTTGCCAAAGGGATTCAGGAGGACTGCTATGTGCAGTAATTTATAGTGGCAAACACCACTTCAAGTCACCCTTTTTGTCCTCAGCCATAGATTTTTTTTTTTTTTAATCTCATTGGTTAGGCTCTTAAAATTCCCCATAAGATACGGGGCAAATGAGCATAAAAAAGCTAGGATTTTGATCAAAAGCTGCTACAATTTATCCCCACACGCCCTAAAAAAAAAATCCAACAAAAACAAATAATAAATGCTCTCCTTCTATATATATGTGTGTGTGTGTGTGTGTATATATATATATATATATATATATATATATATATATATATATATTTAAGAATAAAGTTGCAATGAAGTGAATATAAAATACGACCTTTAAGAGAATCAACTGTTTCAAATAGCAAAACACCAGTGATGTTACAGAAGCAGGAGTTCAGGTGCAACTCTGGAAGAGGTAACTTTGGAACCCTTCCCACTGCTTGGTGCCTCCTGTTTAATTGCTAGCTGTAGAAAACATACAACATCGTGGATCTAATTCTGTAGGGCATGACTTTTCCTTGAGTAGAGAAATAAATATCTGTGATAAACAAAAAGCAATGTTTTTTAAATTCAATTTTGGGGTAGATTTTTCACTATGTTATATAACCAGCTAAGCTGTGTGATTTGTGTCACATCTATGTTTTAAAATTTCCCAAGTGCCTAAAATTGTGAGAAACATCAGTTCTAGCCATACGACTAGATAACAGACATAAAAACCTACTAGCATTTTAAAAAGCAGTCGTTTCCAACAGAATTTGGTTGCTGAATGAATGCTCATTCAAGTATACCCTATTTCTCCATTTGTCCTAAAACAAACAATATTCTACATGGCTACATAAGGATTTCAAGAGAGAAACTAAAAAGAATTGTTTTAAGACAGGCAAACAATACCGAAATTAAACAGACATTAGAGTATTTGGGCCTTCGCTTTTAACCCAGTAAGTACTCCTTGGACTAGAAGAAGCAAAAAGTTTCCTTTAAGCTCATATATGACATTAAATATAAACTTTATGTCAAGTTTACTTTTCTCTTTACTTTGCTTTTTACCCTTCTGTTGTTTTCCTTAAACAGAAAACCTGAGATGTGGCTTTGGAAAATAATACCAATTCAATTTCTAATCTAAAGGGTTAGTTTAGGTTAGAGTTCAATATTTCAATAAGACTGCTCAGAGTATCCAAAAAACATTCACAAAAGACAGATATATACTATTTGAGGGCTGGTATAAGAGAAATATTTATTTCTTGAAAACACAAGGAGGTAAAGAAATTATTTTGCTTCCCAAGAAAAGTTTCTAGCAATTAATTTTTCTGTCCAATTGCCTTAGGGAAAAAAATGGAGATTAAAACACACCTATCAAAAGCTCTCATAATTATTTACATCACGTTCCTAATAAACTTGAATTCTATCTCTGTTTATCCTACAAAAAAATATTCTGACATGCTAGTTCTGCAGCTTTCTTTTTTTTTTTTTGTAGATAATAAAAAACAATTTTTCTACCTGGCTGGTTTCTGAATGCATGACTCTGGAAAATGTCAAATGTCTTTCTTTAGTTCCAGTCAAATTACTTCCCCCCCTCCCCCAAAGCTGCCTGGAACATGTTAAACACAAGGCTGTGACCTTAAGCTCTGAAATAATATTTCTAGTGTCTGTGCAAAAGCCTGCCCTCACATACACCTTTAGACTAATTACTGCAGTGTAATGTTGCCAGTGAACCACTGTAATTACACTTGGAGAAAAGTATGGTCTTGTTCTTTCCTAGCTAATGAAAATGATAACCTTTCCGTTTTGATTCATCATTCACAACAGGCAGAGCATGCGATGCTGGGTCTCTAGGGTATACAGTAATTTTCCTGACTGTTTATGCACACTTCTGTTTTCTGGTCCTGCAGAAGCTGGAATTAAAGAACCAGGCATATGTATGCTAAAAACAGTCAACAGTAATAGTAGCAATAACATTAAAATTTAATAATCATCCTTATTCCACAATGCCATTCTATAATGAAATAGGGCCATGACACCGGAGTGTGTGTCAAAAATGATGATAGCCTAGAAAACAAGTAATGAGACTCACAGTCCATTGTATTCAAAATACTTGCCATCAGTTTATTGGTCTACTTAAGGATTCTTGAGAGAAGATGTTGGGCAGTTATTGTCAAAAAGGCTAGACTTATATCTGACTTAAACAATGACAGAAAACACATTCTATTAGAATTTTTTAAAACACCATCTTCTATGTGAACAAACACATTCTTTTGCCCAACTTATTAAATCGGATTAAATATATTCAAAAGACGAAGAATGTTCCTTTGAGGTAGAATATCCATGAGCTTTAAGTATTTAATCTATATGCATCTATTAATTGCTATGAGTATCTTAGTGGCTCTATTTTCCTTTCTCATATTCTTCTTCCTCATCAGAAATAAGCTAACCATGAAGGAAAACAGAAAAATAATTTGGCTTTTTGAAAGTCCTTCCTTCCAAAGCAATAATACAAGATACAAAGACCAGATCCAAGGCAGTTCAGTTGAATCAAGTCAGACTGTGACATTTCATCTAACAACAGCCCAGTGTGCTGTTTTCTTCAATTTACTGGCTGGTTCTTTTCTAGCCATGTGCCCACTCCAGTAAGAGAAAGACAACCCAAAGGAGTCTCTTCCCAGTTGGTGGCAAAATGCCAATCCTAACAACAAAGCTCTTGCATCTGCTGGTTGAGAGTCAACAGTAATAGTACAGTAACGGGGCTTTATTGATTCTTGACAGCAAGCAGTTACATGACAGATGCCAACCTGATCCCTTTTCAGCATCCTAGATCTACACCTGAGTGCTGACTGACCTTCTAATTAAAAAACAGCCAAGTCATAACCACCTGTCTGTACATTTTTGGTGTTCTAGAACATTCTAAGGTGTCACCTACAATGCTTTTGTGGAATTTTTCTTTTTTTAAAATTGTGGTAAGAACACGTAACATAAGATCTACTCTCTCTCCTAACAAACCCAAACAAGTTGCCCTTCCTTCTCACAGACCTGACACAAGTAT
The DNA here is from genome assembly GCF_001890085.2 of Hipposideros armiger. Lineage (NCBI taxonomy): Eukaryota > Metazoa > Chordata > Mammalia > Chiroptera > Hipposideridae > Hipposideros > Hipposideros armiger. The sequence goes on from NW_017731400.1 coordinate 3,084,976, forward strand.
GTTAGATCTATTTTTCCCACACCACGAAAACACTACAATGCCTTGGTGATACAGTAAAGCACTCAACATTTAAAACTATCTAAAGTCCTATGGCGTGCTGTAGTATCTATCCATGAGATCCTATTAATGGGATGGCTAAGTGGCACCAATACAGGACTATGTGTGTGGAAACCTTTTTAATTAAAAATTCAATTCTAAGATTGAACATCTATCTCCATCACTCCCACCTTCCTGATCTTTTTTCATTGGTCTCTATCCGTCACTGCACAGCAAGTCTGGGCCAATCTTCTCTGACGAGCTTCTCACACAGGCACAAAGCTGACCACACTTACAGTGCAGAGCTGCTGAACAGACTGCCTTCTTGGAAAGCGTCTTTAGGATTTTTGTTTCCCCGATGACACAGAAAATGAAGCCAGATTACAAAGAGCAGACAGACAGACAACCGAGTTTCAGCGATTGAGTGTTTGTGTAATCGAGTACTGTAATGACTTGCCAGCTCCCCTTAGAGCTTTGAAGCACTGAGCGAGCCTGGTACCTTGAGTCTTCTCCGCCACCGAACACTGCATCAGAACAGTGTAAGACTCCAAAGAATTCAAAGCAAGATTCAGACAATTGGTAGGAAAAAAAGTGTGAGTGTGGTACACTGGACACCTTCCAATTTTCTTTGTGGCGCAAGAAGGCCCCTTTTCAAATATTAGATTAGAGGAGAGGAGGGGTAAGTTCAAGCTCACCCAGCTTCTAGATGTGAAGTTTTGGAATCAGGAATTCAGAGCTGGCATGGGTGGGGAGGAATTAACAGGTCATTTAGTTAAAACTCTTCGTTTTACAGATGAGAAGACGAAAGCCCATTAGAGATTCAGTGATGTGGTCAAAGTCACACAGCTCATAATTTTTACCCATTATATTAAAAATGGATTGTATCCTGACAGTTTTTTCAGGTGAGTGACTTACTGATTTAGTCTAAACCCGCACCATCCAGTACAGTGGCCACTAGCCACACGTGGCTGTTGAGCACCTAAAACGTGACAAAGCCCAATTGAGATGTTGTAAAATACACTCCAGTATAAAATATACACCAGATTTTAAAACTTAACAGGAATAAAAGAATGCAAACTATTTCACAAATTTTATATTGATTACATGTTGAAATATTATTGGTATATTGGGTTAAATAAACTATATTAAAATTTCACCTGTTTCTTTTTACTTTTTTAGTGTAGCTACCAGAAAACTTAAAGTAATACCTGTCGTTCCTACCACATTTCTATTGGACAGGACTGTTCTAAAACATTATTGTCTAGTTTTGAAGATTTAAAAGAAATCCTTCATTTTGCTATGTTAAAAGGACACTTGTCATGTAAAAAAAATTTTTTTTTAACTCACCACTCTTAATTGCAGTAATCATGTAAATGCAATACTTTAATTTTAGGAAAGAATGCATACATATCAATAAATTTGTAAAGGCAGGAATTTTGAATTGCTAAATTTCTCTTTTTGACCTTTAAATTCTTGTTTCCATCTTTCTGGTTGACCACAGCTCCCCCAAAAGCTAAACCATGATCAACATGCTTGTTGTTTTTAGGGAAATACAGGCATCCAAGGAGAGGACATCTAAATTTTCCAATCTGTCATCTCCCATTTTGTGTAGCTGCAAAAGCAACCATATAAAAAAAAAAATGGCGTTTGGATGAAAAAGGCAGAAATCGATCATTCTCAAACTCATTTTTAAAAAGCCAAAAAAGAATGTCCAAAACGTGTACCGCCTTTGGTAAGAGAAATCTTTCGTTATCAACCCTGTTACCAAAGAACTCAGCATAGACATAAGCAATAAATAACACGTGCAGTACACACCACCATCTTTCAACCATTTGCCAGCTGGGATTGAGGCCGAGGAAGCAGAAAGGATTAAGCTGAAATCAAAGACAGCCAAACTCTAATGGTGTCTAATCAGCATAACAAAAGACACTGCCACAGTCTTTCAGCGGTGGGCAACACATCTCATTAAAGACTGAGTAACAATTATTCTCTCCTGCTCCCCCCCTTCTCTCCTCCCCCACGCTTCTTGGCTTAGCTCTGGGAGCCCCCAAGAGCTCAGCTTGAGAGCTTCTGCTTTATTGGCCTGGCATTCAGGCTGCAGGGAAAGAGCCCACTTGTAGTACTGTGCACCTGCCCCTCAATGCTTTATCCCGATTTCCTCTCCTGCTGGGAAAATATAGCTCCTTCAAGCACGTACAAGGCCTGCTACGCAGTATAGGCATATAATATTGAGAAATGGCAATGATGGCCAAAAAGAAAAACAAGAAAGAATACTAGTTTCAGAATGCTAGTTTTCCCTAAAATGTCTTTATTTAAAGAAAGTTGATCTATTTGTTTCACTTCATCTATTCTGTTTTGCTCCTCTAACATTACGTTGGTCTCAGAGTTAATGAAGCTAAAATGAAATTCTACCAAATGTTATTGCCACCAGCAATTAGCTGTGAGCACACATGCACACACATGCGCACACACAAACATATACATACACATATCATGAGATTTAAATGGGAGTAGTGTGGTTCAGACCTATCTCTCTTCCTAGTTCCTCTTTGATGGTAGACAACTGAGAAAATATATGAAATTCAACACAAGAAAATTGAGGTTTCAGGTGAACACGTGGATAGTTTTTGTATAAATTTAAACCAAAAAGAATGACACAGTCTACTTAAACCACGAATAAAAAAAAATATTCTTCCAGGGTGATTACTAAGAAAGATGAAAGCTTCAAGTAATCCTATGTACTTTTTCATGTCATTCTACTTTGGAGGAAGGGTTGGGTAGAAACGGGGGAGAGAAGGACACAGTTATTTAATCCAAACACTTTCCAATTTTGAGCGATATTTTTTGATCAGTAACATCTTTCAAAAAGGAATCTCGTTGTGAGGGCTGCTTTGACTTTTTTTTTTTTTTAATGGCCTCCCCTGCCAAACACAGTATTACACAGTCTACTTACACCTGAACACTGCCATGTCTGCAAGTTGCTCTAGGAAAATCTGTTAATCACAGATGTAGAAGGGAACTTCGGCAATTGTTCCTGAGACTAAATAGCAGAAACCAAGCCAACTCAGTGAGTAGCTGGGAAAGTCTATTGAACCTATTTAGTAAGTCTGGATTTTCCAAATTGCTGCAAAGTGACTGCACTGCCGGAACTTAGACCTTGAGAATATTCAAGATGCTAACATAGACTAGAGACCTCAGGTTAGACATTTTAAAGCTATTCATACCCTGCACATTGCAGTATGCAGTTAAAATAAAACTTGGGATGTCACCTAAATCCTGAAGGGCTCTTCTCTAGGTGGTGACCTATTCAACATTCAAGAGCCAGCTAGGTTCTGCCTTCCTTCCATCTGACAGGTAAAGTGGATTTTTAAAAAATCCTCCCTCCTACTGAACTTCTCCTGTTTTATACACGGATCACATTGTAATTTTTTTTTAACTTCTTGCCTATTAAAGTTTGCCAGAAAGTAGTATCCAGATGCAACACATTATTATGAACCATATACTGCTTTATATTTTAAAGCACGGTAATTCTGTATCTTGATCCCCAGTGATAGATCTCAGTCCACGGCCTATGTCTTAAAAAGGTATCCGGGCACAATGGTTCAATCTCCTTCCCTTTAGGACAGACCACCAGCCAACAGGATAAGAGCTTGAAGAGCCCTAATCAGGAAGTCAAGAAGCCTTTAATTCCACCTCTGTCACTAACTGGCAGTTTGATGGGGAGCAAATCATTTCACTTTTGGGCCCCCATTTCATCATCTAAAAAAAAGAGGAGGGGGTTAAAATCAATAAAGGTAAGGCCACTTCCGGCTCCCACATCCTGTGTTTCCAAATGAAGAGTCCCATCGAGGGGTACGACCAGCGAGGTGCTGTGCTGCGCACACTAAGGGCCCACGGTGGACAGGGGGGATCTGCTGGCAGTGGCCCCGGTGACAGCAGCAGCGGCAGGAGCAGTGGCAGCAGTGTCCCATGGACCCAGCCAGGGGCTGGCCCTGACAGCTTGTCACTGGTCTTCTCACCACTGTTCCTGTCTTTCCCTTCCTGAGCTGACACACAATCTGGGATTAACGACCTGTGCTGAAGGCAAGGATGAATGAAAGAACAATAGGGGCAACATCTTGGGGATTTGGTTTACCTGTCTGAAAGACATAATGAAAATAATTACCAGGCAGGAATCTTGAGCTGTTTTCAGATTATAACCTAGCTTTTGGGAGTCAGGGTACATGCTGGAAACGCAGGATTACTATTGGTAATACAGCCGATAACGCTGCTATTGCCAGGAGGAAGTCCCTAAATGTCATGCACCTTCCATTTACCACCAGAAGAGAGCTCTGTGAGCTGAAACACATTTATGAGTTCAACATTACTACTGGCTATCTTTTTTTTTTTCTGCTTCTACTTTTATTAGCTTTTATTTGATGCTGAATTTACTCCCAGGCCATAAGTTTTTGTTTCTTCACTTTCTTCTGGGAGATCTCTTTCTTCTGTGCAGCCTCCTCTTCTGGTTTAGGAACAATTTGTTTTTAGGACCATCTCAATGTGGCAGGGAGGGCTCATGTATGGGTTAACCCACCCGTGAACTCTGTAAATTCTGGGCTGCATCTTGGGAGCTTTGTTCACTGGCTGTGCTCAATGACCAAGGTGTCTACATCTAAACCCTTAAGTTCAGCATGCCTCTCTGCATTTTTACGCATGCGCAATAGAAACTCTGCACTCTTTCTGGGCCACCGACCCTGCGTCCAGCCCCACTGTATGGCCTGGGCACACCTCCCAACTCCACCATTGTAACGACGGACTGGCACACCTTGCTTTTGTAATGTGACATCCTTCAGATACTTGGTGGCTTTTTGGATACGCATACCCTTGAAGGCCTGGGCAGTTTCAAGAGTGTTCTTGAACCCATAGATTTGAACCTCTTGATTTACATGATTTTGTGGGGTTCTCTGGGTTAAGCAAATAGCAAACCATTTTCAGAGGTCACCTCCGGCAGCTTATGTGAACAGCATTACTGGATATCTTGATTCAAGTAGTCAGGAGAAAACTGTCTTGGTGCTCTATCCACTTGCTGCTTCCGAACAGGAGTAACTTTGAGAAAGAGCCCTGTATGGATGGATATGTGCAGACCAGACCCTTGCTAAACCAGTACCGAGGTAGAAGGCTCCGGGAGGAGTCAGCCCTAAGAAGCAGCCAGCAGTCCTGCTGGGCGGGCCCTCTCCCCTGGAGGAATCTTGCCTGAAAAGCAGAGATAACTCTATAGTGCTCCCTTTTCAAAGCCAGGACTCAAAAGGATTTCAAAGAAGTAAGACAAAGCATATTAAATGGAGAGAAAGAAGGAAAACTGCCCAATATTGATAAATCAACAATTCATTTTTTTTCAGAAGCTATTAGAAAGATGAATTATGCTGGGGGAATAAAAAAAGGAAGCCTGAACAGCTTCCTGTCATTTCTGAAACATGATTCTATGCCTGCCTGAAAGAGTTAAAGGCTGTATAAATATTTATCATTCTTCTTTCAAAAGGGTAAGAAAAATTCCTTTTGGATCCATGAATCTCAGATTGCTAAGCAAACATTAGGATATGGTCGGGGCCCATCATCTTACTGAGGATATGGTAATAACGTTTATTTATTTGTTTATTTTAAACTTGCTTATATGTGATCAAAAAGAAAAACCCTACAGATTTGATTTTATAGTTAGGCGTGCACGGACCCAAGAACAGTTACTGCTTTTGGAAGCATGTGGATGGGATGACAGGAATACCATTAGGGGCTTACAGTGGAGACCAGGGTGAAAGAGTCATTAAAAGTGATAAATAGGATATGCTTTTCTTAATGTTTTGCAATTGCATATTCAAAACCGTAGGCCAGTGACTATACATTTTAACTGTCTTTATTTTTAAGAGAGCTGCTTGATTTTAATTACAGATACAACAGTTATTTGTAAATGAGTGCTTCATTAACATAACAGAATGATAATAAACAACAATTCTTGTTACTAAAGAGTACATAGGACAGTGTGAAGTTTAAGAGCAGTATATATGCATGGCATTATATTATAGCAGAGCAAACTATCCTGTTTACCTTGAGCAAGCTGATACCTTAAAATATTTCCAGGGAAATACCCTAGGTCAAAGCTCCCAAGAGTCTCAATTCTATGAGATTAGATTTTGTTTCTTTTATTTGCAGCTCTATCCTTAATACTGAACACCATGCTGGCTCATAGTAGTTTCTCAATAAGTATTTGTTGAATAAATGAAAGAAAGAACCAGCTCTTTTGACAATTTAACAAGTTTTTGTTATATTTTTGTAGTTATACTACCATGCATTGATAATTTTTGAAAAATTGCCAAATTGGAATCAATTTATCCATGAGGTTATTCTTTAATTCTATAATTTCTTTAAGGGACATGGGAGAAATGCATTTTCTTTTGTTACCACCTTCATAACAAACAGCAGCTGTAATAACCTTATCTGACATTGCAATTTGTTTATTTGCTTTTATTGAAAACTTTGTTTTTTTAGAGTTTTAAGTTCACAACAAAATTGGGAGGAGGGTGCAGAGAATTCCTATGTATCTCCCTGTCCCTTATACATGCACGGCCTCCCCCACTGATGTGTCACTGTGGGTTCCTTAACTGTAACAAATGTACCACTCTGGGGAGGGGTGCTGATAAGAGTCTCTTATATTTCAGCTTCACATATACTTTTGTTGTTTCAACTCATGGAAGAAGAAAACAGAGAATTTAAGTAACTCGCTAAAGGCTACTTTGTGAGTGAGATAGAGCTCCCAGGTGCCAAGCTCCCGGTCTAGTGTTTTCTGCAGCATACAATGCGCCACCATCTCTTTGCTACTTATTTTGTGTCTGGAATAAAGCACACAACAAGCTCCTAAGAGAAGAGAAGAAGTAGTGTAGTAACCACACAACACGGGAAAGTTGAAAAAGATGGGGAATGGAAGAGGAAATTCCCTTATCCTCCTTCACTAATCCATAGAGTAAGAAGGGAAATAATGAAAATATTTCATCAAAATAGTCACCTAGAGTTCTTGCTTTGTGTTTGGTTACAACATGTCAAATACAGAACTGCTAATGTCAAAATGCAGACCAAAGAAAACTGTCTTAAAATCAGCATATACGATTTGAGATTAGATTTCTAAACTGATGTCAGCAAGATGACTTGGACTTTCACAATTCAGAAACTAGATGTGGGGAAAAAGAAAGTCAGATGTGTGATATGTGCTTGCTCACCAAACCATAATCAGAAAATAAAACCCTAAAAGGTTCTTCAAAAGATGTTCTTGTTCCCTTTATGGGAACACACAAACTGAGTAAAAATTAATAAAGCCAAAGTGGTAACGCATGCACCATTCACACCTAGGCAAAAAAGTACTTGGGAAGAAGTTCTGGAATCCAAAATGTTAATCCAGTTTCCTTAACAGTTATTTCGGATTGGGTTAGGGAGTCTCCCTTTGAAGCTTTCTAGAAATCAGTGCAAGATTAGATAATTACAGCTGGGACCAGACAACTAACTTCTGCTTGCTTCTAAAAACTCTTGGAGCTGCAAATAGCTGACTTGACCAAACCCACTGGTGTACTCCCGCTGATACATTCTTTGGTATTATAGGGACTGGGAAGTGATATGAACTTAAAGGTCTCAGATTTACTGTTTCAAATAATGGTGCTGGTGGGTCAGTGGGTGGGAAGGATTCACGAGAAAGTTCAAGCAACATATGGAGAAAATTTGCTTCTACTACTTACTTCTATTAACCCCTATGGCTATGAGGACAGGCACTGGTCCTACCACTACTTGTGTTCTGGTGATGAAATGGTTTACCTTATGTCTTCACCGAACACCCAACGGGGTAGGTACTGACATCCTCACACTACAGATGAGGAAACTAAGGCCCACTGAGGTGGTCTTAGCGAAAGTCACACAGTTTATAATGGTGAAGCTGAGTGATTTCATTTTCAAAAAATCTAAAATTCTCTTCTATCTCCCCGCTCCCTCCTTACCCTCTGGTAACCACTAAACTGTTGTCTGTGTCTATGAGTTTTTGTTTGTTTGTCTTGTTCCTTTGTTGCTTTATAGAAGAGGGTAAAGGGGGTCAAATATGTGGCGATGGAAGGAGAACTGGCTCTGGGTGGTGAACACACAATATGATATGCATAATAGATGGCATATTATAGAAACGTATACTTGAAACCTATATAATTTTACTAACCATTGTCACCCCAATAAATTAAACAAAAAAATCTACAATTCAAAGTGACAGCAATCTTTTACTTGGGGTATACATAGACAGAGACTTGTGAAGCAAAGCAAGCATGGTGTTTTGTGAAGGTGAGAGTTAATAGCTTAAATTATTCTTTCACAAAAATTTTATTTCTGATTTTTAAAAATACAAAGATATATTATTATGAATAAATGATTATTTCTAAGTTCTTCAGCTTGCCAGAAAGCCAGTAGGCAAAAAATATGAAATGAATTTAATGTTAAGTATTAAAATACATTCCCCACCCCCAGCATTTCCTAGAAAACACAGGGGAAATGCTCCCGAGGAACTCTTAAGTAGTTCCTAACTAAGCATCTTCACACTCAGTCCCTGATTTGTTGAGCATTAGTCTTGAGGTTAAATATGGCCTCAGAATGATAAATGAAGGAAACATCTGACTATTAATAAGCAAACTCATGATAATGAATTGTTGATTCAGGGAAAACAGTTTTATAAGCTATTTTCAGGTAATGTTTCCAGTATGGCCTCATTTATTCTCTCTTTTTCTCATTCTCCACTCCCACCCTTCCAAGTGGGCAACCTGAA
>NW_017731400.1:3095466-3099582 GCF_001890085.2 Hipposideros armiger
TTGTTCAGAAAACCTACTACCCTCATGTATTCATTGTTTTTTAGTAGTCAATGAAAAGAGGGTAGCAAAAAATCACATATATTAAAGTTTTCAAATGGAAGTAGGCTGTTAAATCTATGAAAAATTCATAATAATTGTAAACTAGACCCATCTCTTCCTTGTATTTGATAACAGATACACTCTCTAGAAAATTAAGTGTTTCTCTCTGTGTGTGATGTTCTATTTATCAAAAAATAATTATCATGATATATAAAAACTGTCTAAAAAATGGAAATAAGCCAGTGTATTATTAAAGTGGAGGAAAAAAAAATCTTCGAAAGTAGAAGGGAAGAGACCTAACTTTAAAAACAACGCAATATTTGATAGATTTTCATTCTCTTCAAGTCTACCTAAATTAATAGAGAATACTCAAAAGTATAAAAAAGTATATTTCAGTATGATTCTAACTTAAGAAGCAGAAGCCTTGCTTATGTACATAATTCAAAGGAACAGCAGAGCTGTGGATTTTAAAATCATAATTCTTCTCTAATAGTCAGGGGGCTGTGAGGACTGCTTTTTAGGAACGAACTTCCATCCTGTGAAGACATTTTCAGGCTCCAGGGGCAGGAAGACCCTTTGCCTCAGCTGTCTTGTGCTTAAGATTTCACATTTTTGTGCACGTGTCATCCTTCACGGACAGGCAGCTATCTATACACATGAATTCAAAGCAATATTTTGAACTCCTTTATTTAGACTACAATTTACCAAAAAACCCCACAAAAACCAAAAAAAAAAACCACCAAGTGGACTAAAAATTTCACCATTGGGGATATGGGTTGCAAATTTGGTATACCCATTTGCCTTATTCGCACATCTTTTTAAACGCCATCCTTTGCACTCCTCTTTCACTGTTTGGCCTTGCAAACAACAATAACACCAAATTCAACACCATGAACACTCATAAACAATCTCTGGTTTTAATTGACTAACGTATAGAAAAACGTTCTTTTCTTCTAGAGCAGCGGTCCTCAACCTTCCTAATGCCGCGACCCCTTAATACAGTTCCTCATGTTGTGGTGACCCCCAACCATAAAATTATTTTCGTTGCTACTCTATAACTGTAATTTTGCTACTGTTATGAATCATAATGTAAATATCTTTTTGTTTTCCGATGGTCTTAGGCGACCCCTGTGAAAGGGTGACCCACAGGTTGAGAACCGCTGTTCTAGAGGTATATTTACATGCATGAAAAACCAAAAGCAAAGCTTTAAACCATTAATGCTCCACTTATCCCATAGTCTTAAATGAAATAAATGTCTAGTCCACCTCAAGATATGTGCTGTGCTTGCTTCGGCAGCACATATTCTAAAATTGGAACGATACAGAGAATGGCCCCTGCGCAAGGATGACACGCAAATTCATGAGGCGTTCCATATTTAAAATAACAAAACAAAACAAAGCAAAACAATAAAGATGTGCTAAGAAAGAATCTGTTTCTTCTTTTTTTAAACTTAACACATATCGATATCTAGTGAGCACTTTACAAGTACAGTAATACCTTGATCTGTGAGCATAATTCGTTTTGGAAACAAACTACTCGTATTGCAAGACATCGCTCGTTTACCAAGTTAAAAAGTATTAGAAATGTTTGCTCGTCTTGTGGAACATTCGCAAACCAAGTTACTAGCAATCCAAGGTTTTACTGTATTAGCTAGTTAGGTGCTCAGAACAAACCCATGTGGTGGGTACTTTCACATGAGGCGTCCGGGACTCGAAGGGCGAAGTCCTTTGCCCATGATCCCACAGCTGGGGAGTGCCAGGCACAGCCTGTGTTCAAACCCGGTGGTCCAGCTCCAGAGTCCGAGCCCTTAACGAACATGGAACATTACCTCTTCAATTTTAAAGTCAAGTTACAAGTTTTAAAGTGATGTTACAAATGCTTAGTTAATCCAGGGTAGCTCATAACTACCATGTAGCCTGCTGTGGAGTTAAAAATGGCCCCTTTCTTATTAAAAGATCTTTGCTAAACTAATATGAAATATTCACAACTTTAGGAGATAAAAGTCAAATTGCACCTTTAAAGTCATCAAGGGATCAAAGAGACTATGCAGCTAAAATGGTAACTTTAATATTCGTTCATTTATTAGTAATTTTAAACCTGTCAACTTTTAAAAAATGGATAATCATTGCACAGTAATAGGTACATACAACCATGTAGCTTTTGAAAATGAAAAAAAAAAGATGAATTCTGTGGAGGAAAAAGTGGAGGCTAACTACAGTAGTAGTCCCCCCCACCCCCATCTCATTTGCAGTTCTGCTTTCTGCATTTTTAGTTACCTGCGGTCAATCATGGTCTGAAAATAGTAAATGCAAAATTCCAGAAGTAAACAATTCATAAGTTTTAAATCAAGCACCATTCTGAGTAGCGGGATGAAGTCTCGAGCCCTACCACTCCGTCACAACCAGAAAGTGAATCATCCCTTTGTCCAGCATCTCCACAAAGCACACACTCCCTGCCTGTTAGTCACTTAGGAGAGGTCTCGGTCACCAGATCAGTTATTGAGAGAGGGAGGGAGAGAGACAGAGAGAGAGAGAGGGAGAGAGAGAGAAGGCCATTCACAAACTGTTATTACAGTATATTGCCATAATTGTTCTATTTTATTATTTTGTGGTTAATGTCTTACTGTGCCTAATTTAGAAATTAAACTTTATCGTAGGTATGTATATACAGGAAAAGGCATGGTAGCCGTTTGGTACTATCCAGGATTTCAGGCATTCCCTGGGAGCCTTGAGGGTACCATTGTGTGCCTGAAACCTAAGCTATGTGGTCACTGCAGTTGAGCGCTGAATTTGCCTGAGCTTCCTGACAGTCAAGCCAAAAAAAACTAGCATGGTCAGCTAGATGAGTTGCATTGTTTCAAAAAAAAAGAGGGGGGTGGGGGAAGGAAGAAGGCCTCATTTGGAAAGCACACTTAATAAAACTAATAGATTTATAATTTTAACCTGTTAGTGAATAGATTTTACAGTTAGGAAACCTATTTTATCATCCTTGCCTAGGAAAGTTCTTTGCACCAAGGAACTGTCCAACAAATGTACTTTAAAATACAATACAAGCATGTATGGCCACCTAAGAGTAGTTGTTGGCTGTGCAACAACAGTTTTGACTCTGTCGTATCATGCGGTCAACATCAATGCTCGCCTGGGTTAACAGCCTTGTNACTTTTTTTTTAAAGCTAAAAAATATGGCCTCCTCGTTATTTTAGTACAGAATTACACAGGGCACATCATTTTCACAGCACATTCATGTTTTCTCCACTTTTAGTGGAATTACCACATAAACGGTGAAGGATTTACAAAGAAACAATAGGCACTGGCTTTGTACAAGAATTTTATCTTATAAAGATCCGTAAATATATAACTCCCGTCAGATAGTTTAGAATGAGGATAAGAAATATAATTTCATCTCTCATCTTCTCTCATCTTCTCTCATCTTCCTCTTTCCCCAGTTCACTGCCCTTACTTGGATACTATATGATTGCCCCGTGAATCTCCATTTCTCATCTCCTCTGCTGCCCTATGCCTGTAACGCTGGCTGCTACCATCTTTTAAGTCACATTTTCTTATTTAGTTGACAGACCACAGTATCAAGGCATGGCAAAATGGCTGAATTCAAGTGAGATTCTGACTTTTGTTTGGAGAAACTATTCACCATTACCATCTATGAAAACGGGAAAAGCATATATCTATCTTAGAATTAAAGAAACATATATAAAAATATCAGCTAAAATACCACAGAATACATTTAAAAATTTCACTTCTTGTATTGGTTTGTTCAACATTTCTGGTTCGGTTGCTAGGCTTTGAGAACATTTTTTTATCAAAAATAAACTATTTCTCTATGTGTTTGCTCTCATTACCTTTTAGGAAAATCATCAAATATATCTGTAAATGATGATTCTTCAATTTCCTTACAGAATAAATGTTTGAGTAGATCCAGCAGTTATTTTGGAGATAATGTATCTCCTTGCTACCAAAAAAAAAATCAAATGAAAACCTTAAATACTACCTAGCTAGGTTGAAGATCATATCACACTCTTTAAATCAAGTGTTTTGTTCAGAAAACCTACTACCCTCATG
>NW_017731400.1:3102567-3103658 GCF_001890085.2 Hipposideros armiger
GGGGGGTGGGGGAAGGAAGAAGGCCTCATTTGGAAAGCACACTTAATAAAACTAATAGATTTATAATTTTAACCTGTTAGTGAATAGATTTTACAGTTAGGAAACCTATTTTATCATCCTTGCCTAGGAAAGTTCTTTGCACCAAGGAACTGTCCAACAAATGTACTTTAAAATACAATACAAGCATGTATGGCCACCTAAGAGTAGTTGTTGGCTGTGCAACAACAGTTTTGACTCTGTCGTATCATGCGGTCAACATCAATGCTCGCCTGGGTTAACAGCCTTGTAATGGACTCTTGCCTCTAGGTTATGTCTCTCTGATTCATTTCCCATAATCCACCTAGAGGGAGATTTTAAAAACTCAAGTCTGGTCATGTCATGCCTCCACTTAAAACCCTACAGTGGTTCCGCACTGTTCTCAGGAGAAAGTTGCCACATAAAGCTGCACTTTATTTTTTAAATTAGCATACAGGAGGCCATAAAATGAATATGTCAAAATTTATGTAATGACTTTTCTATTAATAGACATTTGGCTTGTTTCCAATATTTTGCTCTTAACAACAACAACACATGCATCTGGACATGTGGGTGAGCATTTCTCTAATTGGAACAACTAAATTGTCCCCCAAAATGGCTTTAATCAATTTATACGTTCCCACTTAGCATATGAGGGCTTCCTTTCCTACACTTAACAACACTGTATATTATCAGTTAAAAAAAATTTTTGCCAGCATATTTTTGTTGTTATTTTAATTTTCTAATTGCCAGTGAGATGGAATACCTCTCATATGTTTACTGAATGCCTCTGCTCATGTTTCTGTTGAGTTAAAATTACTGAATTACAATTATTGCAAATATTTTTTCCTGGTTTGTTGGTTATCTTTTCACTTTATCATATCATTCATTATATTGAAGTGTTTATTGTTTTGAGGTAAAATTTATCAAAAAACCCTGTTGGGCTTTTGATTAAGATTATACTGACATTATAGAATAATATAGGGAGAGGTGACATTACCATTATATTAAATTGTGCTATCTGGGAATGTGTTATAGTTTATAATTTCAATGTATCTTTTATATTCTTCAAAAAA
>NW_017731400.1:3106368-3107303 GCF_001890085.2 Hipposideros armiger
TTTGTAATAGTTTAAAATTAGGGTGCACGATGCCCTAATTCAATTATGCATTAGTTTCTATTAACTCTAGCTTCCCGTCTTTCTTCACTACTAAAACGCTTCAGTAATAAAAAAAAATTAAAGAAGAACAAAGCTTTGTTCTTCTTTCTCAAGACTACTTTGGCTATTCAGGGTCTTTTATGGTTCCATAAAAATTTTAGGATTATTTGTTCTATTACTGTGAAAAAATGTCTTTGGAATTTTGATTGGGATTGCATTGAATGTGTAGATTGATATAGGTAGTATGGATGTTCTAACAATATTGATTCTCCTAATCCATAACCATGGAATATCTTTCCATTTATATCTTCTTTAATTTCTCATAGTTTTCAATATAGATGATCCCTGACTTAAAATCGTTTGATTTAGAAGTCTTTGACTTACAATGGTGCAAAAGTGGTATGAATTCAGTAGAAGCCCTGCTTTGAATTTTGATCTTTTCCAGGACTAGCGATATGTACTACGATGCTCTCTCATGATGCTGGGCGGCGGCAGTGAGTTGCAGTTCCCAGTCAGCCACGTGATCACCCAGGGTAAACAACTGATACTGTACAGTGCATTCATGTGCTAGATGATTTTGGCCAACTGTAGGCTAATGTAAGTGCTCTGAGTACACTGAAGGTAGAGTGGGCTAAGCTATTATGTTTGGTAGGTTAGGTATACTAAATGCATTTTGACTTGCCATATTTTCAACTTATGATAGGTTTGCTGGGATGTAACCCCATCGTAAGTCAAGAAGCATCTGTATACAGATCTTTTACTTCCTTGGTTAAATGTATTCCTGGGTATTTTATTATTTTTGGTACAATTGTTACTGGGATTATTGTCTTAATTTCTCTTTCTGATAGTTCATTCTTAGTGTATAGAAACACAACAGATGTTTGTGTATTGATTTT
>NW_017731400.1:3110418-3112467 GCF_001890085.2 Hipposideros armiger
TTTCTTTACATTTATATTGCTCTCTTTTATAAAGGAAAATTGTTGTTATGCTTTAGGTGAACATATTTTCATGTGAAATTGTTAAATGTATATGTAAAATATTCTCTTTAAAATATGGAATAAACAAATTAAGTAACATTAAAAAAAAAAAGAAACAAAAAGAAACAGAAAGCCTGATGCTACGGACATAGATCCAGAGCATAGAAAAAATAAGGCAAATTACCCATTACTTTTTAGGAAGCCAACATAACTGTGACTGAAAAAACATGAACAAAGTAACATGAAAAAAGATAATAAAGACAAAGGTTTCTTAACCTCAAGGTAGTGTAATTTAATGGCTAAGTGGTCAGGCTCTGGAGTTTGAATCTCAGCTTTACTATTCAGTAGCTATGCCACTTGGAGTGAGTTCCTTTCCTCTGTGAGGCCTCAGATCGTGAGGATTAAATGAAACAATCCACACAAAGCATTTGGCATCTTGTGAGCAATGGTATTTTAGGGAAGGACTGCCTTAAAATATGTAACAGTTTGCATTTTGTTAGTATGTTCATGTTTCTGAGAGGAGGGTTCATGACTTTCATGAGATTCTTAAATAAATCATGCCCTACTCCCCAAAATGAAGATCCACTGCCACCCACTAATCTTAACCTCTGGGTATAGATGCAGAACAGAAATCTGAATGCAATATAAGCCAAAATAAATACAACAGCAAGACAATTAAAAGAATCATTCACCAATACAAAAAAAAATTAATCTCTGAAACTGAAGGCTACCCTGGGGTGAGTGTACATTGGGCAGCTTTTCTAGAAAGCAACTTGGTGGTATCTGTCAAGAACACTTTAACCTAATAATATCTGTACTCTTTAACTTAATAATTGTGCTTCCAGGAATACATCTAAAGAGAGTGGCTATTGAAACACAGTAAAAATGTGTGTACAAATGCTTATTTTGGGGTAATTTATAATAATAAAACATTAGAAACAATAGAAGAATAGTTAATAAACTGATGCATTCATTCAATGGTGTAGTACGTAGCCATTAAACACAAGGTTTTTAAGAATCTGGATGACATAAACAATGCTCACAACATTTTTTAAAGTAAGTACCTGTACATATAGTATAATGCCAGCATTGTAAAANATGGACACACACACACACACACACACACACACACACCTTTATCTATTCATCTGTTGATGGACACTTAGGTTGTTTCCATACCTTGGCTATTGTAAATAATGCTGCAACGAATATGAGGATGCAGGTATCTCTTCGAATTACTGTTTTCATTTTCTTCAGATAAATACTCAGAAGAGCGATTGCTGGACCATAGGGTAGTTTTTTCGATTTGTTGAGGAACCTCTATACTATTTTCCATAGTGGCTGCACAAATTCACATTTCTACCAACAGTGCACAAAGGTTCCCTTTTCTCCACATCATCAACACACTTATTTTTTGTCTTTTTGAGAATAGCCATTCTGTCAGGTGTGAGATGCCATCTCATTGTGGTTTTGATTTGCATTTACCTAATGACTGATGACATTGAACATTTTATCATGTACCTGGTTAGCCATCTATATGTCTTCTTTGGAAAAAGATCTATGTAGATCTTCTGCCCATTTTTTAATTGGGTTGTCTTTTTGCGGTTAAGTTGTAGGACTCTGGGTGGTGAGCACACAATGTGATATACAGGTGATGTATTATAGAATTGTACACTCAAAACCAATGTAATTTTACTAACCATTGTCACACTAATAAATTTAATTAAAAAAAAGTTGTAGAAGTTCTTTAAATATTTTGGATATTAGCCCCTTATCAGATATATAATTTAAAAATATTTTCCCCCATTCAGCAGGTTGCCATTGCATTTTGTTGATGGTTTCCTTTGATGAACAGAAACTTTTTAATTTGATGTAGTCCCATTTGTTTATTTTTGCTTTTGTTGCTTTTGCTTTTGGTTCAGATTTAAAACATTCACCTGCAAAACCTATGTCAAGTTGCTTACTGCCTATGTTTTCTTCTAGGAGTTTTATGATACCAGGTCTTACATT
>NW_017731400.1:3113681-3115787 GCF_001890085.2 Hipposideros armiger
GCTAGTTGGTAAATAACATCTTTAAAATTATACAGGTTTTCAATGGGGACACAGGTGCACAGCATTTGTCATGTCTGCTCAGCTCTGTCATTGTCATAGGGTGGACTTTGTAAAATACTGGGTTGTTGGAAAAGTCATGACGTATTTTTTCTGTTTTTCGTTGCAAAAATGTGTCATGAGTTTTCTGACAACCCAGTAGTCTAATTTTTTTTTTTTTTTAGTGTCCAACTTGTAGACCATCTTATTTTGCTTCTTCCCATATTTCTTTCATCTGGATAAAAATTATCCCGCATCGATTCCTACTTTCTCTAAATAAATAATTTCTTCCTTGCCTTTTGCATGAATTACTCACAAGTCTTCACTGATCTGGAACTTTGTCTTGTGGCCCAAGAGACCTATCAACATTAAATCAGCTCCTGTCCTGGCCATAAAATAAGGCACTTACATATTCATGTTTTGGTGAAGGAGGATACATATAAAGAGAGGAGAAAGGGGTGCATAAGAAAGAAAGAAAGAACGACAAAAAGAGATGGGAATAAGAAGCAAGATGGAGAGAAACAGAAAAATATTGGAGTGCTATTGGTTTTGGGGTAAATATATTACCTAAAAGAAAATTCCTAAAAACCTGCTACTTGCCCGGGCCATGGGTACATTAGAAATTGTTTTTATAGCTCTTTGAAACCACACTGATTTTCAGAATATTCCCTTTAGTCCTTGAAAAACAGATGGAATGTGTTTTATTTTGAAATTACCCCTATCAACTTTTCCCAGTTGTGGAGTATTACTTTCTGATTTGTAAGACAATAGCTCTGAGTTCAAGGAAATGTANCTATGCAGGGAAACAGTGCTTGGTTAATGCTGAGCAGTCCAGTTTGCAGCAGAGTTCAAGATGGGGAGAATGCAAAGTTAACAAAGAAAGAAAGCTGTCTGCCGGCACAAGTCGCGGCTGCCATTGATGTAAATAATGTCGCTAGTGAAGTATACAAGGATAATTTTCCTCACACACAGCTACTGGCCAAGACAACTGAAGGAATTACCTTAGAAGAGTTTGACAGGCTATCTGTCAATATGATTTTAATGAGCCCTCCCTGTCAGCCATTCACAAGAATTGGTCTCCAAGGTGATGTGACTGATCCAAGGACAAATAGCTTCTTATATATTCTAGACATTCTCCCAAGATTACAAAATTACCGAAGTATATTCTTTTAGAAAATGTTAAAGGTTTTGAAATATCTTCTACAAGAGACCTTTTAATACAAACAATAGAAAACTGCGGCTTTCAGTTCCAAGAATTTCTATTGTCTCCAACCTCTCTTGGTATTCCAAATTCAAGGCTCCGGTATTTCCTTATTGCAAAAGCTTCAAGCAGAGCCATTACCTTTTCAAGCCCCTGGTCAGGTACTGATGGAATTCCCCAAAATTGAATCCGAACATCCACAAAAACATGCAATAGATGCAGAAAATAAAACCGAAGGGAAGAAAATTGGGCCAAATGCTTGCTTTACTAGCAGCAAACAATGTGTTGGAAAAGAAGCCGTTCTTTTTAAGCTTGAAACTGCAGAAGACATTGACCGGAAACATTAGAGGACAATGATCTCTCTGTGCAGATGCTAAAAGATTTTCTTGAAGATGACATTGACCTGAATCAGTACTTTTTACCACCAAAGTCACTGCTGTGATATGCTCTTTTATTAGACATTAAGACCACTTGTAGAAGGTCCATGTGTTTTACAAAAGGTTACGGAAGGTACAGAGAAGGGACAGGATCTGTGTTGTATACAGGCTGCAGAGGATGTGCAGATTGAGAATATCTACAAATCCCTTACCAATTTGTCACAAGAAGAAAAGATAATGAAATTGTTAATGCTTAAACTTTGATATTTCACTCCTAAAGAAATAGCAAATCTCGTTGGATTTCCTCCAGAGTTCGGATTTCCCAAGAACACAACAGTGAAACAGCGTTATCGTCTACTTGGAAATAGTCTCAAAGTGCATATAGTAGCTAAACTAATCAAAGTCCTATATGAATAACTTTAAAATAACTCTGAAAGATGGCCACAGTATTCCTTCATATCCAGATGGTAATTCTGAAATTCTATCTTAAGT
>NW_017731400.1:3118011-3118863 GCF_001890085.2 Hipposideros armiger
GTTTGATTTGGTTAATGACTAGTGTACCAAAGGACCTGGCCTATCAAAAAGGTATTAAAGCAATTAGCTGTTAACAAAACTGCAGGTGAGGAGTGTGGCAACCTCTTCCTGCCACTCCTGAAGGTCTATCCCATTTCTTGCCTGGCATGTTCTACTATCTATTTTGTTATCCTCAATCTCTCCCTATCTTTCCCTTTTCCAGCCTTCACACCAGGAGGAGGATGTTCTTTACAAAATACAAATCTAATCGCCTGAAACCTCTTAATGGGTCCCCTGTCACCTACAGGCAAAAATTCAAATCCCATCTGCTTGCACATTTCTCAGTTCTTTTTACTCTGATATGTAATATCTCCTTTTTGGGCAATGTTGAAGAACTATATGAAGTTCTCTGAACACGATATGCTCTCTCATTTATCTGCACCCCTACATTTAGGACTCCTTTTCCCTAGTTCAATGATCAGGTCAACACCTAATCATAATAGTAAAAGCTATTTCTGTGCCAGGCACTGGACACAGTGATTCTTCCTCTCATGAAGCAGAAAGTGGAAGGAAGGGGACCTGAGGCCATCTTCACTGCTGCCAAAGCTGTGGTCAGTTACTCTGCAGCAAGGTTTTTGTCAGGAAGGAAGTCTGTTCCTGTGAAGAGGCACGTGGGGAGAAAGAAAGAGAGGGCGTTTGCTTCCAACCTGACTAGCCATAGGGTAGCCGTCCATGCCGCTCCTTTCAGTTCTAACAGGATGTTCAGAGTGTGTGGTAAGGTCACAAAGATGAATAAGCCTGACCTCTTACCTTGTGGAACTTTCCAGCTTAGTGATGGCAACATACATTAAGAAAGAGATTCTTTTCTTTTCT
>NW_017731400.1:3119643-3134812 GCF_001890085.2 Hipposideros armiger
TTACACTATACCACCACTGATGGATCCTGACCTGGCGAGCTCTTTTAGGAATGAATTCCATCCAGCCAGTTTAGTTCCAGCACAGGGGACGGCGGGAGCTGATGATGGGAAGCAGGCAGGGGCCCGTTCCAGGCCTTGGTGTGTTATGTCGAAGCACCTGGAATTACTTCGTAGGTAAGGGTGGGCACTGTCGGGGTGAACATGATGGTAGGCTACATTCGTGTTCTGGCTACATCTACGGTTCCTCGTCTTTTGGATTCTAAACACTGGCAAAATGGGGGTGGAGGTGGCAGTGGTAAAGCTGTTTAAGAAAACCCAGTTTGTTTATAAACACAGTTTATTTTACAAGTAGGAACACACTTTGAAAATTTAGTCCTTACGATCATAGTCATTTCATAATAGGAAATAATTTTTAAGGAGTCTTTTAAATAGTAAATTCAAACTTACTGTGCTGTATTGTCCTTATTTTTATGTCAGATTGGTGAAAATGTCATCCTGGACTAGCATTTAGTAGTCTAATAGTTAGGAGCACTGGGGTAGAGCATTCTAGGACTACAATGGAGGGTTAGACGGGGCAAGGCTGGGGTCATGCAGCCCAACTCGTAATTAAAATGACAGCATTATTGTAAGACTAGAAGGTGTAGGGTAAGAGTTGCTTTAGAACTCAATTTCAATTTTCTGATTTTCCTCTAACAAATGTCTGTGGTTTAGGAGCCTCTACAGAATAAGGGTTTGGGCTGATTGGTTAGAGAGCCATTGAGGGAGAATGGAAGCGACACGGGTAGAAAAGAAACAAGACAGGAAAGGGGGAAAGGTCGCAAACTTGAAATCAAGACACTAAAGCTACTCTATCCCCAAATTCCAGAGGGGTCTCTCTATGGCCCCAAATTAGTGTTTGTTTTGCGTTATTGTGAAGCTTACGAGGCTGGGATCCAGCTTATCGCAGCTAGCGATGTATGTGAGGCCTCCGCAGCACTGAGAGGTGTGAAGTGGAACAGGTTATTAAACAAACCCCGGGAAAGTGGCTGAAGCAACCAGAGCCCAGAAAAAAACCACTTCATCTCAGCCATCTCAAGAGAAGTGACTTTTTCCCAAGGTAGCATGAAGCAGAGTGGGGAGAAGGTGAAAAAGACCATTTGCTACTTCATACAGCAAGCATGAATTTAAGACCAAATTCTGTGTGCTGTGAGGCCGACATCCTAATATTATTCTGTGTGGGAGGTATATCCACCTTGATGGATTATAATACATGGATTCAGGTGTGATATTAGTAAATGAGATATCACGACAGTCTTATTATAGGTCCTTCAGAGCAAACAAGAGGCAGAGGAACTACAAAGGTGATGCTAAGCCTAACCGTGCCGGGTAGTTTTTGTTTTTATTTTCACTATTAGGGCAAAATCTCCATCCACTGGAATTCGTCCAACTCAAATCCTGGGGCTCAGCAAAACTGCAGAATAAGCCTCACAGTTCTGAGCCCCATTGACCCTTTGTCTATCAAACGCACCGCTTTTAGTTCTAGAGTCTGTTACATTTAAAAACGTTGCCTCTGTTGGGGAAACGTTCATTTTTATGACCCCAAAGAGATGAAGCTTTATGGAGAAATAGGAGTCAATATGGAGTCTGTTGTCCTGTCAGCCATGCCACTAGGAAATGCTATCGGGTGTTCTCTAGGCTTTGGGAGAAAGTAGTAAATTAAGGTTCAGAATCAGGGATTTTTTTTTTTAAAGGCAGAATTTCAGAGAATTCTGTGGGATCAGTAAAGTTCAATACCTTACAGTATCCATAGATAGAATTTCAGTACCAAACAAATTAATATTCAGAAAAAAGATTCTAAAGAATCAAAGATACCACACTCACTAATACATTTTAGACAGAATCTTAGAAACGAAGATTAAAACTGAAAGGACACCCTGTTTAACGAGAAGACTGCTATCCAATGTTACAAACCATTCCAGAATTCACCCCGCTGAGTCCTGGAACTGTCGTAGTGTATTTCTTGAGTCAATAATCAAATTGAAAACCTTTCTAAGATTCAAATTAATCTGGCAAATTAGTTGCTTACATTTTGGAGTTTGAAACCAATCTCTCGGTTCCTACCAAGGCATATCTCAATCTCAAACCTCGACTTCCTGTAATTAACACTGTTTCAAGAAAATATCAGTCACAAATTAACTCATGGAAGCAGTGTCTGCATGGCTTATTAAAAGCCTCATGCCAGGCACAATAGACAGTCGCATTCAAGTGCTGAATTAATGAAAATGGCACTTTGTGCTTTCCAGTCAAACACGCCTTTCCTTAGCACCACAGCTTAACTTCTTTCTAAATGTAGCTTTTAGTAGAAAATGACAACAGTTATGAGCCCTTGGAGGTTTAAAATCTGAAACTCAAATTATCAAGCCTTAATAAAAGCCTAATAAATTCCTCTATGTGTTATATTATGTCTGCTTAATTACTCCAAGCCCATAAAGGAAGCAATGTAGAAGCAGCGTTTATATGTTAGCTTTACAGAAGAGTGATTTTTGAGACTCTTTCCTCTAAATTTAATTTTTATGTGTACTTTTAAAAGCATATATTCAGAAACATTATAAATCTGAAACATAGATCACTCCTATAAATATATTAAGTGGATAAATTCTCTGGGAGGGCGAAAAGTGATTAAAACCACCCAAAGTTCTTTATCTTAAACAGTGTAGTCTCAGTTCAGTGGGCATCTCTTTAATTATTGCTAACAGTTTATCTCTTACACTGATGGGAAAGCGAGATACAGTTTGCTTGTTGGAACTACCATTTCAATACTGTTTTACACAGAACATAAATATTCTTTTAATGAAGCAGGAAGTCACTGTTACTTAGAAAATGATGCTTGCTTATCTGCTGCTGTTTAGAAAAAAAATAGCAAGTAACATTATTTTTATTCTGATAATGTCAACCTTAAACAGCATCTTTGGAGGGGAGGAAAACAATATAGCCTTGTCGAGTACCTAAGGAGGATGGGCCCATTAATATAAGGTTTCCACAAAGTCTTCTACCTCAAAGCAGCTGGGTCATCACTGTGCTGACACTCAGGGTCAGGCTGGTGTCACCAGGAGGTCATCTTCTCTCTGTACCTTGACCCCACCTTCACTGCACCCCCCAGCCAACAAAAGGGGCTTCCTGTATTAAGATCGACTCTTATTTTTCCTTAATACGGCTTTCCTAAGTTTCTAGTAGCTTGTTTCTTGACTGGGTTAGTCACGGTTTAAGTAAAAATATGTATCCCATTTTTTCCCCATCCAAATCAAAAGATAGAATGAAAACAAAAAGGTAGGGGGCTTGGATGCTATTTCAAAAGGTTCTTATTGATCTTTCTCTGAAACTTTCAAACCTAGGTATATGTGGTTTAAAGCGGATCTGTAAAAATAATTACAGATCACTAATATGCTACACACTGCCCAAATAAGCAAATGTTTCCTCAGAGAACTGACACAAATCAACAATAGCAAAAGCTAAGCCAAAATCACAAGACCAAATCTTATACATTTGTTGTCACAGGTTTTTTTGTTTTGTTTTGTTTTGTTTTTTTACATCTTTTGTCCTGAAAATACACATTATGAAAATAATCAGGCCTCACTGAAAAGATCTTTTTCAAAAATAGCTGGGGAGTCAATCATCTCCCCTCTTTGTCTCTTATGTGAACATATCCTCAAACCCAACCAGCTTGTTGGAAGAAGAGGAAAGTTTCTGAATCTCATTCCTTGCCTGTAGTAGGGTCTACACTGCAAACCACAAAACATGCAAAGGAGGTAAGATCTTAACAGAGTGGTAATGAAGCAAACTAGGTGTCACTGTTAAGAGCGGGAACCTGTGAGAACTCAATGAGCCAGGGCATCTGAGGATATGCTTTCATAATATAGAATATATTACACATATGATCATCTCCATTTCATTTTTCTGCACATCTTCACTGAGCAGGGGCCATAGCCCAGGCATTGGGCTGAGCTCTGGTGACGTCATGGTGAGCAAAACCCAATACAGTCCCTGCCCTTACGGAACTTACAATCCAGTGAGGGAGATGAACCATGATCAAATGATCAGACAAATGTAAGATGGTAACTGTGATGTGTGATGGAGTGTCACCTGTTGCTATGAGAGTGTATACGTGGTGATTTGGCCTAGTCAGAAAGGTCTAGAAAAAGTTCTCTGAAGAAGCTGTGGGGCTGAGATCTGCAGGGTGACCAGGAGTCAACAGGGTGAAAAAGCGTGTGAACAGCATTTCAGGAAAAGAAACAGCATGAAGAGTGTCCGTGGCGGGAAGGACAATATCAGCTCCAGGGAGCATAAAAAGGTGAGGTGTGCCTGGAGCAAAAAAGTGGGGGTGGGGTATGGGGTAGAGGGAGTAGTCGGGGTGAGGGTGGGGGGAGAGTCAGGCTCACACACAGAAGGGTTTTGCCTTTTCCCTAAAAGCAATGGAAAGCCACTGAAGAGTTTTAAGTAGAGAAGTGATATAATCATATTTGTTGGCATAAAAGATCATTTTAGTTTCCCTTTGCCAAATAGATGTGAGAGGGAAACAACTAATGCAGAGGGACCAGTTAGAAGGTAACTGCTATTGTCCAGGCAAGAGCAGAGGGTTGCCCAGGCCTGAGTTAATTTTAAGTAGAAACATGTTGCCTAGCCTGTAATCAGAATGGTGTTTTCACTATTGGCAGATTTCCTCTCATCCAAATAAGAGAAGGTGCATTCTACCCTGGAAATGAAAGCATCATCTGGCACAACAAATCTTTCCCCTGAAAAGACAAATCACATGTAATTATATGTATGACTATAATTATCTAAAACTAAAAATACATAATTAGGTACCCAGGTGTAAAGGTTAGAAGTCGAAGATTTACAAAGTTAAATGGTATTTCATGTGCATGTTTAGTTATATTCTGGGCTAAGTTTTAAAGGATACAGTATTTCTATTTATCTAAATCGCTCAGATTATAGACTGCATACTTGTAGTTAGTGATGAAATTTATACTAGGTTTCCAGACTTAAACTATCAATACATCTATGAATACTATCATCATGATTTGCTTGTAGTTCCTCATGTCTCAAAAGAGAAATAGAAATATGTAAGAAACTAACAGATATCCATAAAACAGAGCGCATGTTTGTGGTCCAGGAAGGGAAACGGTGGGGCACAAAGCAATCCCAAGCGTTAGCAGAGAAGTTCCCAAGAGCCCACAGTTATCGGGCTTGCAGCCTTCATCGTGATCCTTTGAGCTTTTCCCCCCGAGCAGAGCAGGAACGGCATATCAGATCCCTGCAGATGCTGAAAGCTGAAGGCAACGGAAAGAAAAGCTTTGACGTTCTGTCACTGGGATGACAGGACAAAATGGACTGCAATAAACAACAGTTTGAGCAGGATAATTTGATGTATTGGGACCTTAAGCTTCTCCAGATGCTGAACTCGGCTTGGGACATGAGATAAGAGGACAGCGTTTACCCTCTTGAATAAAGTAAGAGTGGGTGAAACTAGAAAAAAAAACCACCCCAAAACCTCCCTGTGTAAACAGAAACCAGTTTGCTAACATGCATACCCTCAGAAAGACATGTTAATTCACATACAGTATACAATATTCATATATGTTACAAACACATGTAAAACATACTTACACATATGTATAAAATATAACTTGTCCGTTGGCCTAATCATAAATGACAGTAAGGCCAGCAAGAAAAACAAATGCTCGTGAGGAATCTCAACATGGAAACGGCACGAGACCAATATTAAGCTCACTTAATATCATATTGCTCCACAACGATTACAAACAAAATGCCTCTGAACAGTATTTCTTTTCCAAATAAACAAGCACATGCAGACACAGATTTTGACTGAAGATTTAATTCACAGCAGAAGGATGTTGCTTATGGAGTGAGAAGTGAAATCACAGTCCCTCTGGGCACATCCAGGTGTCTGTCAGTTTCCATAACAAGGCTGAGGGACGTGCTCGCATTTCTCAAAGGCTGTTTGTTTCAATAAGGCCAGTGTAGGTGACTGGTGGATTTCACAATGAGACAGAAGTTCCACCAAACTACTGATTTTCGCTAGGATGACTCAGAACCAGCAAAGCAGCCTGCTTTTACTGGTCAAGATTTTGATGTAGTTTTTCTTTACATTACTTATGTAAAAAAAAAAAAGTACAAAGAAAACAAAACACAAAATAAGACATCAACACAAGCATGTGGTTTTGTAACTGTGCTTGTGTAATCAAGAACAATGAGAAAGACAATCTTAAGAACAATAGCTAACACTTATAGGCTGTCTATTATTGTGAAAGGTATTGAGCTAGCAACTTTACATACATTTATCTTAAGACCCTGCCAGGTGATTGTTTATTAGCTTCATTTGAACACTATTGGCTCAGAGCATGGAAACAAATTTGTGCAAGGTCATAGAGCTTATTAAGTGATAGAGCAGGGATCAAAATCATGTCTGTTGAATTCTGCCAAGCTCAAAAGCTCATCTCTTTTTACTCCACCTAATGTCTTTCAAAATGTCACTGCAGAAACAAAGAACAATGTGCAGAAAAAGAAATCAATAAACACATATTAAGAGACAAAGGAATATTATGGCTAAAATATACTTAAGTCCTATGCTGAAGAAACCCACTCAGGCAGACGGCAGGCCTTTCCCCTTGGCAAAGCTTACAAGGTATCCAGGATTCTGTCTCCTACCTACTTCAAACGGCTTGATAATTTTAGGATTCCAGGCCAAAGCAAGGACAAAGGCATGCATACCAATCCTGCTCCTCCGGCTCCAGGGATCTCTCTGCACCTTTCCAGATATTTGAATTCTGCGAATCCCACCATATGCATTCTCTGGCGGTGCTCCTCTTAACTGCTGAGCCATCGCTCTCTATCTTCCTTACACATACCACTCTTCCTTCCTCACCTTCCTTCATGTTCCAATCCTGTCCTCGTGGGCTTGTCCCACAATTCCACAAAACGGCACCGGAAAACTTTCCTTTCTTCCTTCCTTCTTTACAAAAGCATTAAACGTTTGTTTTAGAAATTTTCAAAAATTTAGAAAGGCACAAAGAAGAACATCAAATTACCTGGAATTCTGTCCATTAGAGATAACTACTGTTGACATTGTGGTACATATTGTACCAGTCTTTATTTTTCCCTAAGCAAATGTGCAATAGTTACTTTACTAAAATTGGTATCATATATACATGTTATCTCGTAATATTTAAAAAAATGTTGACATACCAATGAACGTTTCTTTATCATTAAATATTCTTCTATAACATGATTTTCAGTGACTGCATGGCATATCATATGACTGTAGCATATTTATTTAACTCATCACTTATTATTGGATATTTAGGTTGTTTTTAACATTTTATTATTATAAACAGTTCTGTAATGAACATCCTTATAGATTTATTTTTACACAGACCCATGGCCATTTCTTTATAATATATTCCTTTGCACATTTGAAAGGCCTTGATACCCACTGTCAGGTTGCCCTTCTCACAGATTTTATGAAATTTCATTCCCAGCAAGGCTAAAAACAAATGCATGGGAAATGGGTACCTTGAATATAAGAATAATCACCAATTTGCAAAGTAATTTATAAGTGAATCAACCAATTCATTCAACAAATACTTATTAACCTTCTAAATGTGCCAGGTACTGGGGCTACAGCAAGCAGACAGTCCTTGCTCTCATTGAGCTTTCTTTGTATCAAGATAGAAAATGAAGAAGGCGATAACAATAACTTGTTAAAAGTACAACAAAGGGGGTCAGCTGAGTGGTGCATTGGTTCAGAGTTGGCTTGGGATGCCAGCTCTGAGCAGCAGAGCCCTGGTTTGGATCTCACATGAGGGCCAGTGATGCTGCGCCCTCTACAGCTAAGATGGTGAACAACAGCTCAACCTTGGGGCTGGGCTGCCATTGAGTCGCTGGCAATGGCGTAGGCTGCAGTGAGCTACTGTGTGTGGCTGGCAGCGGGCGTGAGCGGCCATGAGCCGCCCTGAGCGGCCATCCAATGGCTGGCAAGTGACTGCCTCAGCCAGGAAGAGTGCAATGATGGTGCCAACATGGGCCAGTGAAGCAACGTCCTCCACAACTAGACTGAAGAACAAAAGGACAGCAACTTGTCTGTTCCCCTTCCCCGATTTCCCAAAGTTGTTCCCCTCCCCCAATTCCCCAATAAAATCTTTTTTTTTTTTTAAAGTGCAACAATAGGACGCCAATGAAGATGGAGAGAAAGGACTAGACTAGAAAGGTGTGCAGAGTGGAGCTGGAAGTCTTGGGGCTGACTGAATGTCCTGGGTGGGTCAGGCTTCTCCATGAGCCCCTCAAATCAAAGTCCTCACCCTTCCTGCCACCCCAATTATTCCCCTTGTCCTCTCATGTTTTCTATTTCCATTTCTAGCTTGAGCTGAGGTAAAACAGAATACAGTTGACCCTTGAACAACATGGGTCTGAACTGCATGGGTCCACTTACATGTAAATTTTTTTCAAAAAGTACTGTAAATGTAGTTTCTCTTCCTTATGATTTCCTTAATAACATTTTCTTTTCTCTAGCTTATTTTATTGTAAGAACACAGTATATAATACACATAACATACAGAATATATGTTAATTGACTATGTTATTGAGAAGGCTTCCAGTCAACAGCATGCTATTGTACTAAGTTTTGAGAGAGTCAAGTTATACAGGATTTGACTGTGCAGGGGTGGGGGAATGGGTTGATACACTTAATTCCTGCATTGTTCAAGGGTCAACTGTATTTTATTTTAAAAGTCCTCTCCTAACTATAAAAGAAATCACTACTAAATGTAAGCTTCTTAAAGTTAATTCCCCCTCTCTCCTCCGACACACACATATACACACTGATTAAAAACAGAATAATTCTGGAGAAAAATGAGGTAAAATAAAGCAATTACTTAGGTAAACATCTTTTTCTAGAAAATAATGTAGATTTGAATTATAGTTATTTCCATAACTAAATTTCTAAGCATATTGTAATCAATATGGTAAATATTCTCATGGACATAAATGGTTACCAAAGTTGGTCAGCAGTAAATGGCCTAAAGGTTTCAAAAAGGAAGCAATCAAAACAAATAGTAATTACATTTTCAAAATAACATCATGATCCCTGCATTTTGGTATTTTATAGAATACAGCATTTAGCAACCAATGAAGCTAACAACTTCTACAATGTAAGCTACTTATCCATTTCATTTATACAACAGCCAAATGATAAAAACTTTAAAAATTATGTCTAATGAGTCCTAGGTTACACCATGGCTTTAGATACAAAGCATTAATTTTTCTCTCAAAGGGCAAATGTATAAGGACTGAAAAATACATCAAGACTTTGATAAAATTCTGGTCTTTTTAAATACATGATGGTATATGAAGCCAAATAATATTGGTAGATAGATAATAAATTATTCATCATTTGATTATTTGTTTGAGGTATAAAATGCATTTAAAGGAGGAATGAATGAAGGTGTCAGAAAGAAGGGATACTGAATCAATTTTGATTCTGTTAGAGTTTTATGTATATAATTTGTATTTAAGTTTTAAGCATACATAAAAATCAAGCTGAAATCTTCTATTTTATATGTGTTTGCATGAATATGTGTGGTGTGTATGGTATTTATCCAGCACTTACTATGTAAAGTAGTTTTCTAATATGTTCAGATGTATGCATTTCAGCATTAAGATAACCCACTGAGAAAATGTACTTTTATTATTTTCATTTTATGGAAGAGGAACTTATGCTCAAAGCAATTAAGTATCTTTTCCAAGGGTACATAGCTAATAAGGTGGAGCTGGGACTCAAAGCCAGGCATGAATATATTGGGTTGTTGGAAAAGTCATGACATATTTTTTCTATGTTTTTCATTGCAAAAATGTGTCATGACTTTTCCAACAACCTAATATATGAAATGCAGGTGACAGCTGGGGTCTTCCTGCCCCTTCAGGTCTAAGCTCCAATCTCCCACTCCTTATCCTACGGAAATAAATTCAGTGCCCTTTTCCAAATGACTTTAAACATCAAGGATACTTGCATTCTCAAGGTCATAGCTAGTTCCCAATTCTTGGTCTTCTGAGTTAGTTTTGTGATTAAGCGCACACAGGGAAAAAAAATGCAAAACCTAAAACTGAATATTAGTTATCACTCCACTTCTTTCCATCTTTTATCACTCTTCCTCTCATTTATACGGAGAGGATTCCCCATACTATTCTACAGCGGGGGAGTGAGTTCCATCTTTCATAGCCTTGTTTCCTTCTAACTCATGGCCTCAGGTTCTTACTTTGTCCATTAATCTGTTTATCAAGATCGTTTCCTAAACAAAGCTATTTTCTTTCCTAGGAGGAAGTCTGTTGCTCACTAAGAGAATGATGCCCTTTCCCCATATGTGCACACAAATAGGGATGTGAGACCTCCTATATTATGACTAATATAAAATATTGCTACTGATGGTTACGCAGCTGCCAGAATAGAACAAATCTGACATATGTTTTTTGCCTTATGAGAATAGAGGCACAAGCAATCCAAGTTCAAATGACATTAGGTTAATTCAATAAAGTCTTAAGTAAATCCATACAGGAGCAATTATTTTTCTTTGTATTTGAGGATCTCCAGTTAGAAATGATGATGCTTAACGGTGAAATGAAATCACATACCTCCACCCTGCCAATGGGGTTGTCAATATATGTAACAAGTGCTAAAAAGCTATGTCAAAACACTATTAGAAAAAGGAGGTTAGGAAATGTAATTGGGGGCATATGCAAATTACTAAATCATATGTATCTAATTCACATAAAAATGATTTTTCAAAACATCACCTACTTCTGAACCAGTAAAATATGAATTATTCATATGGCTTTATAGACTAGGTGGATTAAAAAGAGTACGAGAAAGAAAGGATTCAGAAATAAATTTTAGAAAATGAGATAATGTTTTATAAATTGCCGATATCCTAAAAGTCAAACAAAAATATTTCTTGAGCACTGAGATTGAGATGTGTCTGGCGTCCCCTGGAGCTAAGCATTGTGCAGCCAGAGGGGCTGCATGCGGCGGCCTTCTGTTGAGGGTGCTCTGTCAGGCAATGACCATGAACAATAAAAAGTAATTCCGTTGTGGAAAAACAGTCTTTGTCTTCAAAATGTTTTCACAGTCATTGAAGAAAGACTGCATTAAGCATTATGTATACACATAAAACATACTTTATCATCTGTGTTGGGAAATAAGTAAAAGTTCAACGTGAGCGGTAGAGCTGGTATGGGCTCTGGGAAAAGCACAACTCTGTGATCCTTGACAGCAAGGACTGTCGTCAGTAGTCATTGTGACACTAGAATTTAACTCATGAAAAGTTTGCTGAATGAATGTTTGTGGAGGTGATAGATAGAGCAGGTGTCCGGTTGAGTATGTTTGGCAGTTGTCTGCTATTTAAGAGAAGGAGCGCTACTGGAGTATTCCCTTATTACACGGCTCGATGCTTGGTACCTATTGAGTGCTCAGTTCATATTTTGCAATTTACTGGTAGTTAGGGAAGACAGCAGGGTAAAGCGGAGACTGGAGGCCTGATTGACAGTCCAGGGAAGGAAGAGCTTCCACAAGGAAGAGGGGAACCTCTTTAGAGACAGCAAGGAAAGAAAAGATCATGAATGACACACAGAATCATTTGCAAAACGAAAGGAGAGAACACCAGAGGAGTCAGATGTCTGCACCTTCTCACTGAATGAAGATGACAATACCCATTGGAAGAGCACACAGGCACCTGTCAGCAGAGCACTATTATTATTCAGTAGGCGTGAGAGCAGGCTCTGAACCCTGAGAATGACAAAGGCTGAAAATGATCACTGTGTGTGTTTGAGGTGGGCGGCAGCATGCTAGGGAGAGCTACAAGGTTAAAAGAATAGATATGAAACATAGTTCTCAAACCAGTACTTCAATTGTTCAATAATTTTATCAAGAACTGTGCTAGGCACTGTGGGGAGTTTAGAGACATGTAAGATATGGCTCTTGTCCCTGAAAAGTTAAATAACAACCAGAGATATTTTATGGCAGAATGTGAATATATGCCCCCCCCCACAATGGAAGAGATAAGGGTAAAACATATCATAGTAAGAACTATATCCATTGCTGTTTTTTTATATTAAATTCTAACAATTATCTTCTCTACTGTTTTTTGTTTATTTAGTTGTTTATTGCCAATAAAGTTACATTCTGGCTTTGGTATTGGAATAGTTATTTTAGTTATTTTGTTTGTGGAAAAACTGCTTCTCCTCAAGATTCACTGAACAAAACAGGTCACAGAGCTTTGGCTGAACACATGGTCATTTCTTAAGGAGACAAACGAGATTCTTTTAAAAAAATACTCTTTGTGCAAACACAGGTCTGCTTCCCAGAGCTACACAACAACCAAAAACTGTTATTTCTGTCCCTCCACACTGAGGCTGATTCTGAGAGGGTTAAACTAAAAATCAAGTTATTGTTACCTCTCTTTTGGTTCAGTACAGCTTTTCTATAATTCTCTAGAGCTAGGCAGCTGACAGCATGGATTTTTATTGAAGAAATGCTGTGACATTTGTTCTAAATGTCACATTTCTCCCCCACAAACTAAAAATAGCATGTCACCATACCCCTACCCCTAATAAAATTGTTGGCTTGGAAATGACATTGATAAGCAAAATGAAGCATATAACCTTTTCTCCCCTTTTCTATAAATGTTTTATTTATTCCTGAGTAACATTTGGTATCTTTTGTAGGCTGAGATCAAAGGGACAAATCAGTTAATTTTACTGCTGAAGTAGTCTTTACAGTATGGAATTGTCATTTTTAAAGCGTGTTCCAGGCAGGCACTGCTGTCATTTGAGTAGTGATCTGGTGACTGACAGAACATATCTGTAGAAATAATGTGTGCTCTCATAGTAATGTGACATTTTATGAGCAGTTTGACTGTTTTCATTACTCTGATTTCAGTCTGGTGAAGAGTAAGTTAGAAAGCCAGCAATGGAATACGGAAAGCCTGTCAGGATGAAGTTGATAGGACAACCTTGAAATTGAGCTGCTGTATTTAATAAGACTTTGTGGCAATTATCTGAAAGCATTTTAAATATTAAGTTGACCTGAATGCTTAATCTGATCAATTCCAAGGTCACTGGTTTTATTGATAAGAGTGGCTAACTGACACTAAGAGCCAAGTTTCCAGCAAAGTTTTTGGAGGCTTTGGATACACACTCACCTTTATTATCTACACAGGTTTTGTTTTAATGGTGAGGATTTAGTTACAGGGAAACTTTCATTACAACAAACTTCACCTCTGAAATGTTCTTTTCAGTCGTGGAATTCTATTAAAAAGCATGTATTTCTAGAAAACACAGTGCTGGACTAAAGTCCATGAAAGCAAAGTTGCACCAGACATCTTCTAAGAAATCATCAGTTGTTTTGATTTTTAGTATGGCAAGTAAGGAATACCTATGTATCTTACTTATGATAACCAACACCCATTGTTTTTCTTGCTCCTGAAGTGTGTGCTGTTTGGTACATGAGCAGCAAATGTGGGAATTCTAGAGATCCTCAGTGCTCCTTTGAACTGGGATGTTCAGGACATACACCTATTTACTATTTTGGTGATGCACAGATTGGAATTCCCAAATTACTTCAAGATTGGCAGATGGGATGGACTCAAAGGATGAACTCAGCCAGCTTCCCAGGATTTGCACCTTTACATGGCTTTATTACTGTCAGTGTATTCAGTCACTTTCAGAAAGATCTGAAGGCATCATTATAAATTTTTACTTTTATTAGCATAATTTAGGGCTATCACTATAAGCTATAAGGTTGTTTAGCAATTTGAGGATTCACAAAGGCTTTAGGATGTACAGACAACCAGATTGCAAGTGTGAAAAGACCACTACTGACAAATGATTCCAACCATATAAGTACTATTATCATTGTCTACTACCAAAATAATTTTATTAGTGTATAAAGGCCCCTGTACAAATTTTTTGTAAGTAAATTACTACATTTCCTATTTTGCTGTAACTCCTAGTCTCCCAAATGTTTACTTAAACTGCAAGTTTCTCAAGGAACGCTTCTAGCTTAATCATTTGTATCCCTAAGCATGCAGCATACAGCAGGTATACATATATACTGATATTTCCTACACAATACTAAAACTAATGTCTTTATGATTCCAGATGTGAAACTTCATCCTAGTATTCTAGAGCTTAACTAAAAATTCAGTCTTCCTTTCATATAATTTATAATTTTTTAGTCATGAATGGTAATCTTTTCCAATAGGAAAGTATGTGTACTTAGTTTTGGTCAATAGTCTGCAGCTTGCATTGTGCCTTGCCACTCCTCCCCCCCCCAATTTTATTATCTATTTCTACACTTTTATCACTACACCATCACTCTTTGAAATCACAATCAGATGCTTTAAAAACTATGATTGCATAAAAAGGATAAAATATCTAAGAATACATTTAACCAAGGAGGTGAAAGACCTGTGAAAACTATATAATGTTGATGAAAGAAACTGAAAAAGACACAAATAAATGTAAAGATATAAAATGCGCATGGTTGGAAAACTTAACATCATTAAAATGTCCACACGACCCAAAGCAATCTACAGATTCAGTGCAATCCCTATCAAAATACCAATGGGGTTTTTCACAGAACTAGAACAAATAATCCTAAATTTTATATGGAACCACAAAAGACCCTGAAGAGCCAAAGTCACCCTGAGAAAGATGAACAAAGTTAGAGGTAGCATGCTACCTGATACCAAACTCTACTATAAGGTTATAGTAATCAAAACACCATGGTACTGGCACAAAAACACACAGAGATCAATGTAACATAATAGAGAGCCCAGAAATAAACCCATGCATATATGGTCAATTAATCTACAACAAAGGAGGCAAGAATATACAATGGGGAAAGGACAGTCTCTTCAATAAATGGTTCTGGGAAAACTGGACAGATAAGAAAGAAAGCAAAGCAAGAAGCAAGAAAGCAAGCAAGCAAGCAAGCAAGCAAGAAAGAAAGAAAGAAAAAAAGAAAAGAAAAGAAAGAAACTGGACCACTTTCTTACACCATATAAAATAAACTAAAAATAGATTAAGGAGGGCCGGCCGAGTGGCGCGATGGTTAAGAACTGGC
>NW_017731400.1:3136823-3145016 GCF_001890085.2 Hipposideros armiger
AACACCCAATTCCCAGTGGTGGAAGTCCAGCATCACTTTATGGCCCCTCAGCTGAGGCATCATCTCTCTGTTTGGTTCATTCATAAACACTTCCATCTTCTTGACTGCTTTCCCATCCCTCTCCAAAACAAAACATCTATTAATTGAAGCTGAAGCTTCCAACTGTGACAGAAATTACAGTCATGTTAATGGTACAGATGGTGTAAAAAATGAAATCTAAAAACATGATTAAAAAACTCAGGAGCTAGGTAACCCAAGTTCATCTCAGATATGGCTGACCAGACATCTATGAGGAAGGAAATACACGTTTTTGGTTAATTAGTTTGCTTTTATCCATCCCTGTAATTAGAACATGCTTTTTCCTCTACTTAATCCTAAAACAGTCATTAGATTTAATAAACCTTTCTGGATTGCCACAAATGAGAAAATGAATTAGTTAAAAAGAAAGCATTAAGCTGGCATTAGCAATATGATTGTAACATTATGTGAATAAAAATGTTTTTGTTTAATTATTCGAGATTAAATATATCATTTTATAACTTGTTACAAAAGAATATACAGGTTTTTTTCCTTCTTCCTTATGTTGGTTTATAAGGTAGTAAAATATTAATGCTGTCTCCACAGATTACATTCCACCAAATGGAAGTGATTATTAATCATTCTTTCCAGAAAAAAAAAAACAAAACCCAGCCCTAATTAGCTTGTTCTCAAATCAAAGCAGAGTCCGAATCCCACATGACTGAAGGCGAGAGGGTGGTGGTGGTTGCAGGGCACTAACTAGGAAGCTTGGCTTCTGTCACTTTTAAGGCTCCTGTGAATTGGCTATGGAAACAACTGCAGGTTAGCCTTGGCCATCTTTATTCTTTTAACTTCTAAGACTTTGTGTGATGGTCTGATCCCTCAGGGAGTCCAGTATGGACTCCTAACTCCACAGGTCCCTCTAACCCCCATCACACTCTGCTGGCCAGTCTGGTAAGAAAGTCAGTTACTCACATGGTGCTACTTTTCAGATGATGAAAGGTTAAAATCATTTTTAAAAAGTGAAAAACAATATAAAGTCGAAGACCCAAGCTTTCCAGTGTTTCATCTTGCTGAACATTTTCTGTACTAAATAAAGCTATTCTTTGTTATAGGCCAAGAAGCATCTCCACAAAATGACGTCATGTATTAAAAATAACCCAAGTTCGTCCTCCCCTGGCTCTTGTGATACACTTACAGCAAACAAACAATTTGCTGGATGGCAGGTTCTCGGGCATCGACATTTCCTCCCACCAACTGGCTGCCTGTGCCGGCTAAAGCAGCCGTTGGTCACGGCAGCCATGGCCACTGTGGCTGACAGGCTTCCGGAAATGCAGCTTTGGGCCTGGATTAGACGGGAAGGTGCAGAGGAGAGGAGGTTTATTTTGATCATAGGACAATAGCAGAGATCTGAAGGAACCCTGGATAGGAAAGTAACTTCACAACTATGTTGGAGAAGCCAGTCTGTCCCAGGAATACACTTGAGGCTGTAGAAACGGGCCTACATATTTTCCTCGTCGCTCCAAAACTCATAAGGTTAAGAGGGAAGGAAGCCGGCTCCAGCTGGGTCGTTCCGCATTTATTCTGAGCTGAACCTACCTGGGAATCTGTAGGGTAGGCTAGAAAGGTTAGGGTCAGAGATCAAAAACATGTTTTCCTCTGGGCTATGGGACATAAAATAATTTTTTGGTAATTTTTATGGAAGAATGGCACTCCACGGAGCTGTTAGTTGCTCATGTCGGCCATTTTATTATTTTAATTTCAGAGTAGGGAAAAAAACCCAAGACCCAGAAGTACATGCTGGAGCTGAGGCAAATGCCTGGTCCCCGACTCCCAAAGCCATATCTGCTAATAAGTTTTCTATTACTGGGCAACTGTATCATACACGCTCCAGACCCATTAGAATGGCAGAACAATGTAACAGCAGTTTAGAAGTGCACAATCTCCAAGCCAGTCTTCACATGTACTTATTTGAATAAAATCTTACATTCTAATCCATCATAACCTTTAGACAATATCACACTTTATGCTGTGTAGTGACAACAGCACTGAACTACAGGATCGGCCACAAATCCGCCATGAGATTTTAGACAGACACTTAGCTTCTCTGGGCTGTGGCTGCCTCACTGCAAAATGAAGTGGTTAGATAAAATGATCGCTATGAGTTTTTCTAATACTGAAGTGACTTGATTTCACTCTATTTCCTAATACCACAGATTGCAAATCTGATTTACTGTTCTTTGTTGAGGTTAACTTTGAATGCTCTCTAAAAAGAAGCTAGGAATTAAGAACAAACTGCTTCTTTATAAATGGGATGGAAGAAAAGAGATGTGTGTCAAGATGGACGCTTGACCTACAGGTTAATAGAGAAGTCCCGTTTTCTGGGATTGTGCTAACACAGCTTCACAGGAGAGAAAAAAAAAATCTCTTTCCATAATAATATAACGAAGGTTTTGGAATTTTTTTTTAAAGGAGTTACTACAAAGGAGATAGTTATTCTAAATGTGAAAAGATCAGCTCAGTAAATAAAAACATTTGCATTATCACTTTAACTTAAAATTTTTATAGATCTTCTAACTCTTCATCATTAAGCAAAAACATGAAAGTCTGCACACTTTCAACACTTAGGACACTGTTCTGAGAAGGAAAATGTGGCTGCCTGGAAACAGAGGCCGTGAATCCTGTGCATGCAAATGAGCTCCATGCCACCCAGCTCTGCAGACCTCACAGAAACATGTGGAAACCATTAAAATCCTTCAGCCTCCAGGTAATCTAAGAGGACACGACCTAGCAAAACAGAACTAATTTGGGACACTTCACGAAGCCGAAGCCACTTTGTGTAAATTTCTG
The DNA here is from genome assembly GCF_001890085.2 of Hipposideros armiger. Lineage (NCBI taxonomy): Eukaryota > Metazoa > Chordata > Mammalia > Chiroptera > Hipposideridae > Hipposideros > Hipposideros armiger. The sequence continues at coordinate 3,139,692 of NW_017731400.1, forward strand.
ATTTAGAGCAAACGAGAATATTTAAAACAGGAAATCTTAGAAAATATGTGAAGGTAGAGCATTCTTTTGTCTACCTCCTTACCCCAACCCCACCTTGTCTGGTCTCATCTTCCTCTTTAAGAATGGACAGAGGGCCGGCCGAGTGGCTCAGTTGGTTAAGAGCTCGCTCAAGAGTTTGAGCTCTGAGCAACAGCGGTTTGAGTCCAGCCCAAGCTGAGCAGCCACTGAGCTGCCAATAGGTAGCAGGATAGCTCAGCCAAAAAAAAAAAAAAAGAACGGACAGGTGATTCAGTACCCACCAGCCCAACGCAGGACCCATTCCCAGTGCAAGACACAGGACCCCCCTGCTCACAGCAGGTGCTATTACCACATGACGTTTGCTTTGAAAACACTTGTTAGTGAATGTACCTGCCTTTACTCTCGTGAAGGGGAAAAGACCATTCTTAGGCTCCTCGTCATTTGACCTTCACAATTCTGCGGAGTTACCAGGACAATGTGTAAGGTTATGCCCGTTTTCACAGAGCAGAAAACTGAGGATCCAGGAAGTTAAGTCACTTGTTCAAGAGAACACAGCTTGGTGGGAAGAAGGCTCACATGTAAAGTGCTTGATATAAAGTACTATAAAAATGACAGTAATTAACAGGATGGTTTGGGCAATTCTCTGTACATTGAGGCAAAAGGTAAGACTTCATATAGAATGGCATTTTAGTCTTTTCTGAATACGATCTTTTGGTGTTCTTTACCTTCAAAGTCCCTCTTCACTTAGCCATCAGTGAGGAGATGCTTCTCCTTTATCCCCCAACAGCAGGCAGCTCCGCAGGCTGAGGTGCGCTGCTCTATGACCCCAGTTGTTCCAGACAGGCTGGCCCTGGGCGTTCAACAGAGAGCAGCAAGACACACAATCACCCTCCTCGCTAGGGTCCCTGGAGACACAGGCCTGGAGAATTATAGCACTAAGAAATGGTGTTTGGCACAATCAATTGTCTCTCAGGTTGACTTCATGTGGACGGAAAACAGTATTAAACAATTATGCTGCACATGAGCACTCGATGTAAGAGTGCACAGTTGATCATTTTTATGGTCTAATAAAAATGTATTTGCTTCTGCTATTACAAATACATCAGGAAGCCAAAACATCTCACACGGAATGGCAGTTGGTTAGCAAGACCGGGCTGAAAAATAAAACCCTGACAAATTCAAAAAATAAAATATCAATTTCTAATTTAAATAGCATCAAGCCAATTTTGTTTAAAAACAAACACAAAGCTTTTGTTTGAGGCTGTTAGTCACCCTTGTTTTTCTTCGACTGAAAAATTAACAGAAGAGCTTTTGTGGTGAAATGCTAGTATTAAAAGTTATATGGTCTACTCTGCACAGATGTGACTTATTATCATTACAGACACTTGCTTTGATGACAGCCACAACACTGAAATAGAAAAAAAAAAAACCCTACAAAGTAGAGAAATGCAGAGAGGAAAACAAACTTTTAGAGATTTATGACTGTGTGTGTGTGTTTGACTTTCCTAATTCAGGGTATTGTGACCTATGCTGCCGGTGGCTTTTATTTGTGATCTTCCAGCAACACTGCTTTCTGCTTCTAAGAAATAAAACATGACTCAATGAAATATGAATTTACAGATTTGTTTCACCATCTGAGAATCAGGATTAGGCTGAATCAGCAAATTAATTATGTTCCCTCCACTTTAAGCCCCACATTGATGGAATGATTAGTTGGCTCCATGCTGCATAGATCATGCCTTCTTCTCGGTAACAAGGAAAATTAGATATTTATGCTTCTACTCCAAACAGAGCAGACATTCTGTCTGGCAGGAGTTTTTTTTCCTTTTTCTTTTTTCTACATTAGTTAGAACTCTTGTAAGTAAAGCTTATAGGTTTTATCACTTCAACCCTGCTATACATAAACAATCTTTATAAGGGTCACACCTCTTCGTATTTAAGTCAATACATGCACTATTCCGATTACCATCTCGAACTTCTTGTAATACTTTTGTAAAAATAATGTTTCCTTGCTTGAAGTTGTACACAAACTAGTTCATATTTATTCCTTAAGACTGCCTTACTATAATTTGTAATTAATTCCCTTTCCTCCTAAAGCATTCTGTGTGTACTCTTTCCTATGCTTTTGATTCAAATTATCCACATAAGTGCTCATCTCTGAATTGTCATATTCAGTACAACGCTCCTCGTATCCTAGACATGGCAGCCACTGCCTCCCATAGCCTGCTCAGCTGCTGCCAGTGACGGTCCTCCGTCTAGGAATCCAGCCAGCCTCATTCAGTTCTTGAGCTAATAATGGCGGACACGACCTTGATGGCAGCCTGCGCACCAGGAGGTAGGTGTCAGAATTCGCTGTGCTACCACAAACCCTGCTGCTTGAAGTGAAAACCGGGCACCCCAATTTCCATGGAATCCAGCTTTCCTTAAACTCCCGACAGGCTGGCTTGATTCACACAAGTGGATTTTGTTGTTGTTTTTCTGCTTGGTTCTGTAGCTCAGTCAGGTCAGAAGTGCAGTTCAGTCTTACCGAGGACTCTAGCTGCTAAGAAAGGACCCTAATCCTAACCACCTGCCTCTTTCTCTAGCTAGCCATTCCCTTGCCAGGAGCAGAGAAAAGGAAGGAGACAATTATCAGTAAGTTCTAGCTTCTTCAGCACCCAACTTGGAAGCTGGTATGAAAGAAACGCGTCACTATATGGGGACTGCCTAGACCAGTGATGCTCAAACTACCTGCGGTGAAGACCAGCTTTTAAAAAAACTTGCCTGCCTTCTATCTTTCCTTTCCTGTCCAAAAAAAGTATTTCAGGTGTATCAGGAACCAATTTACTTATAAAATACAACAAAAATTAGTAACTAGAACAATGAAATTAAAAGGACATACAAAGTACAAGTCCCAAGATTTTTAGTATAAGATTCGAGAGACATAAAATTATTCTGTCAAACTCCTAAATACTTACTCCAAGTTCTGTGATTACCTCATTTGAGATCAATATACTTGTGAACTGACTGGGTCTGAGGACCATGCTCAGAACAGCACTGGCCAGGCCCCTCCTGTCATGTCCCACTCATAATCTTATACACACTGAGTGAATCAAGCCTTAGCTAGAACCCCACTCACTGTAAAGGTCATTTTCCTTTCACCCTACTCTTCCCCCCTCACTCACCATGCAGTGCTGCCGATATCCTAGCACGCCTCGTGCCAAGGCTCTTCCTAGGTATGAAAAGTACACAGTAAATATTTGCTGAATGAATTAATTCCTGGCTGAAAAGGTCATTGATTGATTGATTCATGCAAAAAACAACAACATTATTTATTAAGTGCTCAGTATGTGTCAGGCACTGGGAGAGTTCCTGGGGCATCCAAGTTGTTCTTAAGTACCTTTTAGTCTAGTGGGAGAGACAGAAAGGGAGTAAGGAACCACAATTCACCGGGATATATGTCACAGCAGAAGGAAGCACTGAGTGCTTTGAAAGCACTTAGAAGTGCCACTTATTCCCTTGTGGTTTGCAACAAGCAAAGGCTTTTTGGAGGAGATGGTGCCTGAGCTGAGCCCTGAAAGATTACAAGACGTTCGCTTGAGGAGAAAGCCGGACAAGGGCAGAAGAAAGAAAACCTGCAAAGATAAAGAAGTCGACAGAGCTCGGCATGGTCAAGACTCACGTAGCTCAGTAAAGCTTACGCACAGGACACGCGGGGAGTGGTGAACACGAGGTCTGTGCGGCAGGAAGGGCGAAAGCTGTAAGGCATCGGGTGCCTCTCGGTGAGGGTCCTCGACGTCTCGTGAACACGGCAGTATTTTCGTGAAGGGCTGTGCTGTGCTATATTCAGGATGGTCAGCATTCCTGGCCCCCGGGTGCTAAATGTCAGGAAATCACGATAGTGACATGAACCCTGGTTGAGAACGTTGGCTAGATGGATAATTTTGTCAAAAAGTGGACAAGTCTCTTGGGAAGACGCTGTGGTACCAATTTGCCTGAATTAAAGTGCTGTCCTAAAGGTACGTGCAAAGAAAACCACACCAGCCATGTCCAGGGAATTTCCAAAGAAAATCACATCAGACTCCTCAAGTGTTTACATCTGGCCCCTACACAAGTAGCTTGTAAGTAACTTTACCATAAATTCAATTCTACTCAGCAAGTATTTACTTAGAGCCTATTAAAAATGTCAACTACTAGTCTTTTCCTTTAAGGGCACTTGAAAATATAAGACACAGTCTCTACCCATGAGAAATTCACAATCTAGTTACTAAAACATAATTAAGCAAACACACAAGGCAGCATTTAATCCAGTGTCTGACAGTGTGTTATGCATGTGTTTCATGGAAACATTCAGTAATTAAGTGGACCTTCTCCTTGATTTGCCATATCTGACCCACATCCTACATCAGATCAGTGCGACAGAAACAGAGTCAGCAGAAAGCTGAGATTGTCAACAATTACCCATGAGTTTTCCTGGCCTCTCCTTTATTAGGGATTTTGGAAAAAATACTATTTTAATTTACCTGAGAAAAACACAGGTATTCTTACCCGTAATCTATATCCTAATAATTAACAAGATTTTCATTCACTTTCATCTATTTTCCGTAAGTGAAGATTTTAAGGAAAGGCACAATAACACTGATTTTACACTGAAGACAGAAGTTATTTTTCTCTGCCTTTTCCAGCTTTATTGCGTCTTTCTTAGGATATGCTGATGACCAGAAATAACGACATCTCACAGTCGTGCTGCAGCTACTGTCCTCCCTTCTGTTCCCAATTCCCTTCCTTGATGACACTGCATTTTACTAGACTATGTGGTCACCGTGTAATGGGCTTCTGCTTGAAGGAGCAGTCTCAGGTGATTTGTTGCTGGGGTCACAAGTCATCAAAAGTTGTCTCTTAAAGGGGAAAAAAAAAGGCCAATTCCCGGTTATAATTTTCAGGGACACTGTAACTGACAAGTTCCAGAAAGTGTGTTAGAAAATGGGAAGGTTCATTAATATAGAAGGATCAACAATTAGTAGTTATTACTTTGGCTTAAATCCTTGTCTCTTTTGTTAAAAAGAAAATAGCCAGGAAGATTCTCATACTGACCTTTTTCAATAATTTATACCTTGTAATGGATGTGTTTATCACATTCTTTCCTGAAAGCAGGCTTGCCTGTGGATGGCCGGAGACAGTGAGAGCTTGTGGAGTTCCTAAGCCATGGAAAGGTCATGAAAAGGGGAAATGAGAAACTAACTGCTAGAAGAGGCAAACCTCGCCATTTTCTCCAGGACTGGGCCTGACTTTAGGTATAAAAAATGGGCTTGACTGAGCTACTCCCTG
>NW_017731400.1:3146876-3159911 GCF_001890085.2 Hipposideros armiger
TTATTGTAGCACAGGAGAGATACCTAGGAAGTAATTCCTCAGCATTATCTTTATGATCTGAGATAGAGTCAAAAGCAGTAGCACATGAGAGTGCAGTGCTATTAAGGAAAACGCACTGGACAGTTATTCGGACACGTATGTGCTCCGTTTTCTTGTCATAATTTAAGCCAGACGCGAAACCCAAAAAGGTACGCTGGGGTCATTAAGGTTTTGGTGAACTGACACGAGGGATACGATGGTGTAGACGAACCTTGAAATATGGGCTTTAGGGGGAAAATGTGGACATTTTTAGGTCTTAGGGGAATGAGAAATATATTTTTCTCAATCAAATAATGAATGAGTCGTGGTTCCTACAACTGTTTCTAGGCATGAAGCTACTCTAGTACTGAATTCCTTGTGCTTTCAAAGTTCCAAATGATCTTCAGCTATTACAATGTGGTTCCTTTAAAATATATTTATGCTTTGCTACTAATACCATTACTAATACAGTAATTAATCATCATGTATGACTGTTAGAATTAAAATTAGCTACTTACCTCTATCCTCCCCAACACACAGTGGGTGCATCGAGACAAGTGACCAAACATTATCTATTCTTGGGGTTCCTAGTGCCCCGTATACAATGACTGAACAAAACAAATGTGAATTTTATAAAATTTCATAGAATGATGACTGAATTCCATTTCTAATGCTGGTATCAGGGTAAGACTTACTGCTCACAGGTATGAAAGTCTGCTTTGTGATACTAGGTATAGTGTACAGAGGACATCTACTTTCACCTGAAGTCAAAGTAAACACAAAATACAGCCTAGGATGGACGTTATCAGAGAAGGTGGCAACATTAAAAAGCGCTTAAAATTCATTAATAATGTAAGTGCTCATATAGTCATGATAATGCAAAACCACAATAGCGTAGATTCATTAAAATGTTACAAGTCAAAAATCCTCTGGTGTTTTGGTATTTATATATTTGAAAGAGGTTTATCTGGCATTCCGGGAGTTTACTGCATTTTGAATGAAAGTCTAAGGACAACATGTGAAGGAAGGGAAGCTGCCTAGCTCGCTGACTCGTCCTCCTGTCGTGCCCACCCTCCTGCGCGCACCAGTCCTCCAATGGGAGCGAAGCCTGGCCTGGGAAAGTGGTCTTGTTGACACACTTCCCTGAACTAATGAAATGTTTTGGTTTAAAAGTCCTTCCCCGTTTAGTCCTGTCCAAGCCTCAGGACAAATGCCTTAATTTTCAAGAAGCACAGTCCAAGAGTTGATACGGTGCTTGAAGAAGGAAATAAAATTATGCTGTGTTTCACTAGCATATGGGTCTTTACAGGGGAAAACATAGTTTTCAATCACCGCTGTAAACTCTAGAGGGAACTTACACAAGAGGAGCCCAGGCACCAGGAAACACATGTATTCATCTTTTCACTGGTTCTTAGATTTCCTGTGACATAGGAGGAGAATGCATCACCGTGCAAATTCTTATGAATACAACAGGTGAAATTCTGGAACGTTTAATAAAAAAAAAAATGACAGTACATATATTTTTATAGCACTTTAAAGTTTATAACACATGCACATTACTTCATTTGATTCTCACAACAACAAGTAGTTACAGCAGGGATAATGTCCATTTTTAAGATAAGAAATCAAGTGTGAGATTATTAAAGATATTTCTTTGTTAGATAAAAGCTCACTAATAATATGTATCTTAGAAGAAGGGTTAATCTGGAAATAGACCAGCCACTTTGAACCCCTTTTCAATATCATCCAACCAGGTGAACAGCAGGGTCCAGACATGAACCCCACCTATCATAGCAAAGTCGGCGATTTTCACAAATTCCTAGAATCACATCAGTGTTACCATGGTCATAAGCCTGTTTATTATAGATTTTCTACTGTCTAGTTTGTCAATGCAGTGTTCTTGGCAGTGAGTGCATTAAAAAAAAATCAATTAATAGAGTGAACTAAGCAATAATGGGATCTACATTATTAGAAGAGCTAAGAATAGATTTAGAATAAGAAATGGATACGCTGAATATTTAATTTTACTGATTTTTACTCCTGAGATGATATTTTCCATCTTTATATGGAATATTATCTTAATATCTTAAACTCTTAAGAGATTGGATCGTATCCATGTCTTACATTTTCTATAGTTTCTATTGGTATTGTTCATGCGCGTATGTGACTAACCTCAATGAAATTACGTTTCAAACAGAAGCTGTAGTTTACTTATTTCTCAACAAAAACTATGATCATCTGCCTCGTTTCCCATGCATTATTTCATGATTGATTACTGCTACAGGGTGGACTGTGTTTTGCATTCTGCAGCACACAAGCATTAATCTTCACTCATTCTTCAATAGTATAATTCATTAAAATACAGATTTTGAAATTGGGTCACCCACGAGAAGATGTAACCACATGGGAAAATGTGCTGTTATGACAAAACATAATTAATAAAGCATAAAATATGTTTCATGAACTTATGGTTTTAATTTGCTACCTGAAGAAATATGCTCTAGCAATTTTGTACAAGGTAACTTCCCAGGAGAACGTAAATCCCCTTACCCTCCCTCCTCTAGGTACTGAAAGGATTATGATTAATGCACACTAAATCTCTCTTAACTGGGAAAGGTCCTAGCAAATTTCTAAAACCAAACCTAAGCTACTGATAAGTATGATGGCCCTAAATCTGCAGCAAACTTTGTTTGACTTGTGAATTCCTATCCTGCCTCTCTTGGCCTCTCCTTTTCTTTTCTGGATATTATTACACAGCAGGGGACAGAGGGTGTCAAAAGTGGGTCTGCAGACAGCACAAAAGAGCAGGGCCACATACACCCCCAGGGACCCCAGCAAACGAATGACCTACATTTGATGCAAATAGTTGACATGAGAAAAAGTGCGTCTGTGTTGCAGCTTGCATATAACCTGTATTTTAAGAGGCAATTAGAGACAGATATAAAGTAAATATGGGTAAGATAAGTATTACAGACATACATAACTCTAGATGCATCTGAGGCATCAGCAAAACTATATATGCTCATGTAAATATGCACATGGTCTTCTTTCTCTTAATTCCTCAATCTTCATAAACAAATGTACAAGGGGGAGCTTAGTACAAGTAAAAACAGCATTAATGGGTCGTATATTAATATTTATGTTCTATATAAAGAGCTTGCATACATTATGACTCTGTTCTGCAAGCTGAATGAATAACTAATGTTACATTATGTATGGGTACATATTAAACAGACATGTCTACACTTTCTTAGTTCAGGATATGATTAATGCAGCCTATCAGAAGCCAGATGGTGCAGAACCAGAACCATCAATCAAAATGAAAAGACCACTGCATGCTATCCACAATGAGGTTCTCACAAATGGAGATTCTGTTCACAGACCCTAACTGGTAATAGGCAGAAAACGCCAAGAACATAGCCGCACTGTCCCACTGGGATAAAAAGTCGTAGCTCAGGCTTGGCTAGATAAAAAATCTGGCGCAGGAACATTCATGGCTGGAGCCCTGAGCAGCAGAGCTGGGAAAGCCCGAATAAGCCAAACAGCCTGCTCTTAAGATTAAAAAAAAAAAAAAAAGAATTAGAAGCTTTTTAATTATTTTAATAATGTTTGTACTGATGACAGTATCTGTCAAACAGTACCCATTTCCCATTTGATTTAGGATGGGACAGTGCCACGTTGTAACAAAGCAGCTGCCACTGTCTGCCTGACACGTGAGTTGGCATCTTGTTTCTCTTGCACAGGCTTTATTATAAATAACCCCAAATGCTTTATTGTTACTTTACAGCCTTTCTCCATGGATCCATGGGAAACAATTTTAGTCTCTGTTATGTATAATACTAATGACTATTTTTGGGGCAGTTGTAGGGAGAAAGGTGGTCGAAAAAATGTTTCCTGTTCCTTTAATAGCTTTACATAAAAATAACTATAGAAACACAAGGTGCTTTGTCTTTGTAAATGGGTCATGTGTGCTTAGAAAATGTTAAATAATCCATATATGCTGTAGGACCTCACAAAAATTTAAAACAAATATACAGGCACCAATTCCTAATAGTCACTGAAATATCATTTCGGAATTCTAATTTCATGGCATTTGGGGAAGTAGACAGATGTGTAGGCAAGGAGAAAATTCCAGGTAATAACAAACTTCTTCCAGAAGAGTTATGCAGCAAAGTGAGATACTTAAATCACACATTAAAAACCACAAATATAAAAGCTAATGAAAATGAAAATATTTGGAAAAGCTAAATGTGTTTTCTAAAGGCATTTTTACGTTAAGATAAAAATTAGATTATGACCCTTATAAACTTGACATGTGAGATAATTTGGGAAGAGAACAGCCTACTTTTACTTTTGTAGCAATAATGAAAAAAGGAATAGCTATGCGTATTACTATAAATAAGGCTAAGTAGAATGGTTGAGCTTAAGAGAGTTTTTAAAATTTTAGTATTTCCTTCTATCTTCATTATTATGTTGTTATAAAGTAGACTGACATCCTAACTTATGTAAAATTTTGTTACCATCTTTGCCCTAATAATATGAGCATTTCCATGTTGTTATAAAGTATATGTAAATAATATTTATCAGTTGGGTGTTATTCTACTACACAAATATACTATAATTTACTTACATAATTAATTTCTTTACTGGTGAACATTTCAGTTTTTCCTCTCTCCTATTATTAATAACAACACAGAGAACATTTTTGTGAAAAGTGGTGTTTCTTTCCTTAAGATTATTTCCTTAGAATAGATTTTCAGAAGTTGAATTCCTGAGCTTATTAATACTAACTTTAAACCTCTTTTTAAAATTTATTTTGTCATCCAACACTCGGCAGTCTCAATTTAAAAAATCTTTAGAAATTTTATACGTGCAAATAACACTTTATTGCAATTTAAATTTGTATTCTTTTAATTACCAGGGAGGTTAAGAATTTTTCTGTGGTTAAATAATTACATTTCCTTTTTAAAGTCTTATTGGTATCTTAGAAAATGTATCCTTCTTATCTACTCATAAAAAGAATCACAAAGCACTCCTCCTTGGAATGCTGAATTTGTCTAATTACTTGAAAGTAATGAACTATATTCCTTGAAAATATTTAAAAATAAATAATTCCGACCTTGCATACAGTATGACTCTGTTTTGCAAGCTCAATGAATAACTAATGTTACATGATTAATACAGTTTCAGTTCTCCCTTGAAACTACTTCAAATCAGTGAAAATTTAACATAAATAACTAAATGCTCTGAACTAAGCAATAACATTTTAGAGTAGTCATCTAGTTTTTATGGTTTCTTCCCCCCAGTGTTAGGAATGCTAAATGACAGCTTTCTCAGTAACTCCCTCCCATGAAACGTATCTCTGTTTTACTTCTACTAAAACTTTAGTATTGGGTGGTTAACATCAAGTTCCTTTTGACTTGTTTATGATGGCTTTTCTGAGAAACACACAACAATATGGACCACACCAAAGTAATGAAGATGCACTATATGAAAGAAAAGTTGTTGTGATCAAGATATACAAGACCACATAATCAAAATGGTCCAACAAGAAAGAGGAAACTAAATTGATACAGAAACGATAAATCTTTTTACAATAGAACTAAATGTAATTGAGATAAACACCCAAAAAGGCAGTATGTGTCATGAAGGATTAGTATTTCCAAAATTCATAGTGATGTTTACTCATTCATATATTTAAAGCAGACAATATAGTAAATAAATTTAAAAAAAAAAGAGCCAACCAGATTTTTAAAAATTCAGAGTCATTCAAATTTTCTCTGGCCCAGTCACAGTCTTTTTAAAAGAAGGTAATATTTACTACTTTTAAACCTCAGTATAAAAATTGTATTATATAAAAGGTAGACAATTCAGAAACACAATACATAACATTGACATCATATTGAATACACTGTTTTGTAACTGTCTTTTGAACTTTGGTATAGCATAAACATTACCTAGTGTCATCAGTTCGTCTTTGGAACACACATCTTTTAGTTCTCTGCAGACACTCGTGCAGAGGGAAAACCAGGGGTAAGAAGAGGACTTACAGCACTGCTGACAAAAGAGAAATCAAATGCACTTCTGACTGGCAGCTTCGTCCTGGCACTGGCGATTTCTGCCATGTTTCCTCTTAGCACCCGGCTTTTCTAACCCTAGCTACTGTGCTCCTTGGGTGCTGGCTATGGAGATGTCTGTCAGGGAGCAAAGGAACTACTACTAGCCTGGCCAGTTTTATGGCTTTCTCCCAGTAGAGAAGAAGGGCAAGCTACAGTTAGTTGCTTTCTTTTATACAAATGCACATCAGGGCTATATAACCCAAGAGCAGTAGCAGTGTTATGCTGTACTGCTGCAACCTATGTGAACTGATCGCATGGCAGCTGATAAAAGCTACTAAGTAATCTAGAAATTCACATTTAGTTGAGCAAATCAAGTTCACATCAATCTGAGGGGCTGAAAATATTAAGTCCAGTGTGCTCAAAGGTGGAGTGTACTAGAGTTTTGAACCCCAGAATAATTGGAAATAAAAAAGTTCATATTTTGTAGAATGCAAATATTCAAAATCAACAATAGCTATAAAAAATTAAATAATGAACCCATCCACCAAAAACAAAACAAAAAAACACACCTTGTGGTGAAGTGAAATGCCTATCAGACTCAGCAAATCTGACTTCAAGATAGAGAGTAGTTTTATTATTAATTTAGCCAACTGCCTGTGAAATTTAACCCCCGTGGGTCTAGGTTTCCATATCTAAATTAAAAAGAAAGAAAAAAGAAGAGACCGTATTAAGCTGATCTTACAATTACCCCCAGTGGTAACATTTAATGATGCTAAATATTGGGTTGTTGGAAAAGTCATGACGTATTTTTCTATGTTTTTCGTAGCAAAAATGCGTCATGACTTTCCAGACAACCCAATATATACCCTAATACTTTGACTATTTAAGGGACAACCATAAAAACCTATCCATCACCAATTTATTAGCATGTAAAATATTATAGGTAATCTGATTTTGGGTTCTATCTAGAGTTACCAGTATAGTTATTCTATTTTTTCCTCTGGGGTAAACTAGGGGTAGAAAGAATGTAAAGATAGTATCCCGCAGAACAATACTGTTTACATAGGGAATGATTAGACCCCATCAGCTAGTGTACGACATGCTAATGAATTTACACACATCTAAGCAGAATTCCAAGGTGCAGGGACTGTCAGTGAAAGTGTGAATTGCAAGGTCTCCTTTGGGTTCACACATGTTAGTTAGCTTTGTGACCCTTCCCATTACAGGCTTTTCACTGTTAGGGTATCTTGGAGTGTTTCAGTGCTATTCTAAAATGACTTGTTTAAAAAAAAAATAGAAAAATTTAATCCACTTGGAGAAAACCAGAACAATATTTTCATTTTTCTCCTTTAGATTTTTAGTTGGTTAGATTTTTATCTTGTTGAAGGACCTTGGTAATATTTTCCAGTAGCCAATCACATGCATGTTTTAATCACAATAACATGACCTCACTGCTAATATTCTTTTGCAGATATCTAATTATAAATGTTTACTGATGGAACTGATAATAATGACAACTAACATTTAGTAAGCCCTTACTCATTCAGAGAGCTACACCAATCTCTTCAACACACATTCTTTCTTTTTTTTTTTTAAATTCTTAATTGCCATTCAATCTTTTTTTTTTTTTAAGATTTTTATTGGGGAATTGGGGGGATGGGAACAGTGCTGGGGAATTGGGGGAAGGGGAAAAGACAAATTGCTGTCCTTTTGTTCTTCAATCTAGTTGTGGAGGACGTTGCTTCACTGGCCCAAGTTGGCACCATCATTGCGCTCTTCCCGGGTGAGGCAGATCAGTCACCGGCTTCTGGACTGCCGCTCACTGCGGCTGCTGGCCACACACGGTAGCCCATGGCAACCCACCTGCCATCGCTGGTGACTCACAGCAGCCCAGCTCCAGGTTGAGCTGTTGTTCAGCATCTTAGCTGTAGAGGGCAGTGTCACTGGCCCTCATATGTGGGATCCGAACCGGGGCCCTCTGGCATCCCAAGCCAGTTCTTAACCATCACGCCACTCGGCCGGCCCTTTCTCTTTCTTATTCCTTATAATAACTCCATAAGGTAGGTACTGTTTTGTTTTGTTTTTATCTCCATTTTAGAGATAAGAAAGCTGAACTCAGAGAAGTTAAGAAAATCGCCTACATTACACAGCTAATAAATTACATTAAAATCCAGGTTAGAGTGCTTCTCTACTGAAAACTGTCCAAAATAGTTAAAAAGCTTATTGGGTTTTATAAATTTTATGGTACAATGGTCCATTATGATGTCCAATACCCCTAATAGAAAGATTGATGGGATACAGTTTATTTAGAGATTTGCCTTAAGAAAACGTTGTCAGTCCTCTTGAATGATATACTTTCCATTATTACAAAACAAAAGCTGTGCATTTAGCTGTTTATTTGTTTGCCTCAGCCTCCCCGGGGCACAGTGGGCTGGGCTTTCATTCTCAACTGCAGCAATGACTCACATTTTGTGAGTGAACAACATGGCTCTTCTCATTTTATCCTAAAATATCTTATTGTGTACTTTTATGTAAGCCACTCTGAGGCTTTAGACAAAACCAAAAATAAAAAAGGAAACATGTTTTCAATAACAAAGGGAATGTGTTGGTAAAACAGAATTACATTTTAATTATACTAATATTTTCTTTGGCCAGGTAAACTCAACCTGATGAGGTATTGAAAAAAAATAAAAATTAACTCTGACTTTTATTATATGCTTTAACATATATTTTCTCATTCGCTACAATGACTCTGAGATAAGACAGGTATTACAGATATCTGCATCCAACAGATAAGAAAACTGGTGATCAGAGAAAATAACTTATCCAAAGTCAAGTGACAAAGCATCGATTTGAAGTCAGTTCTTCAGATTCTATTATACCATACTTCTAATATTTAATGAAGTTTTATCATTTGTAAAAAAAAAAAATTAAACTCACAAATTCAATGACTGAGTGATTTCTTATATTGCTTATAAAAACAGAACATTACTTTTTTTGTGTTCACGTCACTAGAAATTCAAATTTCAATATGACTCAGCAATTTTACTATACATTACATTATAACACTTCAAACTAAATATATATTGCTCAAATGCTGATGAAACCCTAGAGACACATCATATTTTTATAATTCGCATTACTGTGAACATTGGTTGTATGCCCTTTCTGCATTCATTCTTTGTGCCTTGGGGATTTCACCAGCTTGTCTAATCCCTGTACGCTGTAGCCACAGAGTCTGAGACGGTGGGGTGAGAACCCTGACTGGCTTAAGGCAATCAGCACATTAATTGCCATCTCAGGGAAGAGCACACAACCGAAATCAATCAGGTGAAGGAACTTTGGTTGGATTTTCCAGGACAGTGGGCTTCTCCCTCCTTTGTTATTTGACAGTCTGAGGAGTGGGGCTCTAGTAGCCACTTTGCTAACCCAAGGAGGTGAGCCGGAGGAATATATCAAAGATTGCCAAGCGATGCAGCAAAGACTGCCACTGGTGACTCCATTGGAGTCCTGAAAGCCTTGCTTAATGCAAAAATCTACCTTGACAGTTCAATTAAGGAGGCCAGTAAATCTTTTTTTTTTTTAATAAATTTTATTTTTCACTTTCCCAAAACACCAAAATAGCACACGGCATAGGAATTTAACGCACAATATAAACTGATATAGGTAATCCATAATCCCGAAAATGGTTAAGTCTTACTTTGGGATTCCTTAAAAACTTACTCTCTTAAGTGATCTTTATCCAAAGTTATCAACAAACAACCAAAGGAGTTGTCTCAGAAAAATCTCAGTGTAAGAGTTACCTCAACTCCCAGAAACTGGGAATCTTCTATCAGGGAAAAACTTGATTGGCCTCTCTGCACTACAGCACGCTCACCTGCACTATTTCAAGTAACACCGCTAGGATCCCTTGTTTGAGAAAGGTTTATTCTACAAATGGGTTTAATATTGCACCTCTCACCGTAGGGCCTCCATTAACATTGCGTTTCAAGGGGAAGGAAAGGGATGTGAGAAAAGGAATACAATTTTGATGCAAACCAAAATCATTCTACAAAATGCAGAAATGGTAACAGCTCAGCATCAACTCAGCAAGGCTTGGAGGAGTAGAGGGGCTTTTACAAACACCCACTTCCGTTAGATGAGCAGACAACCTGCGGACAGGACCCGGGACAGCAGCCCTCTCGTATGGGTGTTGGTGCATAGAGGACTTGCGGTTCTAATCTGGTATTTACACAGGATAGAATGTTCTCTTGAAGTGGTTTCCCAATCCTGAATGTCTTTCCAGCACAATTGAAAATGTGCCCCCAAGTTTCCTCCTGCACCAACCAGCAGGAGGCCAGTAAATCTTAAACTGTCTCTTTAAGCCAGCATGAGTTGGGTTATTCACAACACAGTCCTAAATAAAATATCTAACATGTCAAATAAGATCCTTAGGGATATAGATCACATTATCTGATTAAGTACAATATGGGTAAAACCCGAAACTCAAAATGGTGTGCTCAGGTCTGCTGTTTAAGCAATACAAGCAGACCAATTCACGAGGGGGCAGTGTGTATGAGGTGTCTGTACATGCATGCAGTACAGGTAGGGGTGAGGGAGGAGGAGGAGCAAGGAAAACGATAAAGGTTTAGGATAAGAGCCAGGAAAATGGGAAAACGCACTCACAGCGGATGCAAATAAGGATCAGTGTTAAGGACTTAGCTGAGATGGAAATACATAACTATAACGAAGCCAATTAACATGATTTGCTCTCTTAGAACATTTGGAAACAATACAACACACACACACACACACACACACACACACATACACAAGTTGTGCAGACATGTGGGACTTGAGCATCAGCACATGGTAAAGCACCCCAGGTGATTTCTAATGGGCCAAGTTTGTGAACCTCTGCTATAAAAGGGGCACCTCTCCACTATGAGGAGGTATACACTCTTCATCCAGCTACAAAAGAAAGCAAACCTTGCTTTCAAATCATTCGTCTTAATTTTATATGAGTGTAACATTGCTGGGAATGGAAAATATGCATATTAAATATGAAATAGTGAAATCCTGTGGAACCACTGCTTGTCCACACAAGCGTTTTAATTTTCCGTGTGTGCATGGAATACAGAAGATGCTTCAGAGATACATATTCAAGAGTACCTGCATGAGAGACAGTCAGATCTTAAAAATAATCACGTTCGTTCCTTAAATTAACTTTTATTGAGCAACTACTATGTGTCAGCCACTGCACGAGTCCTGAGGGCTATAGACCTGTCCGTGTCCTTATTGATGAAATCCCTGTCCTCAAAAAGTCCAGGGTCATCCAGGGAGACAGAAAGACAATGAGGCTGGGGGAGCACATAAAAGGCACCCCTAAGCCTGGAGAGGTGGGGAGCAGAGGAAGGCAGGGAGGGCTTCCCAGAAGGAAGAATGCCTTTGAGTTCTCATAGGAAAGCTGAAACGGGTGAATGAAACGACAGCAGCTTCAGACACAGAAAACAGCCTGCACACGGACAGGGAGCACAGGCAGAGTGTGGAGCAGTTGAGAACGGCACGTAATTCGGTAGGGCTGGAGTTACAAGAGAAAAGGGAAGGTGCTCAGGCCATGAGGACCTTACGTATCATGCTGGGGCTTCACTCTGTACGTGACTGAGGGCTGTGGAAGAGTTTTACACATGGGATTAGCGCAATCTGAACTGTGTTTTATAAATATCCCCATCAAAGCAGTGGGAGAACGGGCTGAGGTTTGGGAGGACAGTGGGAATGAAAATAGGGAAATCTGTTTTGAGACAGATGAAGAAATCCGGGCGAGAACTGCCAAGGGCCTGCACGAATGCAAGTGCAATGCAGATAATGAGGTCAAGTCTAGATAAATCACAGAAGCAGACTCAGAAAAATGTGACCGATGAAAAGCAGCGGGGAAAGGAAGCGGGAGGGGTCCAGGATGACACCCTGGTTTGTGGCTCAGTAGCTGGGAAGGTGAGTTATGCTTCACTCAGGCGGCAAACACACAGCGTGTGTGCTGGCGGGGTGGGGGTGAAGCAGGGAGGGAGGAGTTCAGTCTTGTATACAGCAGACTGGAGGGATCACCTGAAGCGAAACGCCCTAGAGTATGCTGCATGTAGGCTTGGGGTGCATGGGAGCAGCCATGGGTGTTCACGGGACAGAACACCATCGTGAGTGGGGAACAGCAATGTCAGACGCACAAACCAGGAGACACCTGGAGGCTGAGGCCAGGGAGGGGCGAGGAAACCCTGGTGGAGAGCAGTACACGAACGTGCTTGTGTTACATGAACCTTTTACCCAAATGCTATGAAATTATATACTTAGATAAGGGTTTTGCAATCCTTGAGGGAATTTTTAAATACATGTCTGTTACATATTCAAAATTTATTATGAATACTCAATTTGAAAAAGATTTTTCATCCATGAGTTAAGGCCATTTGCCTTTATTTAGAAATGAGTACCCTTGCGAGTTATAACTGAAGTGAAAACTGGTGAATGTTTAAAACTATCAAGTACAAAAGGGGAATGCTGAGTCACTAATCAGACCTGAAGTGTTAGCAGCTGCTGACCTTCTGGGGCACAAATTCAGTCAAAGCTCGACAGCAATTTGAACCTGTTGTTCTAAGCTGTACTGCCGATTGTGAGAGTATTTCAGGAGGAGATATTAGGTTTGCTGCAATTTTTTTGTAGCAAACTTTCAGGTTCTGACCTTATCTTCTTCAAGTAAGTACAAGGTGAGTGACTGTAAAGTCAGATAAACACATCAACAAGCGGGTGTGTGATGAAAGTGGATTTTTATAGCATGTGGCAGCAACCTTCATCACATCAAGATGCTTGGACTAGAGCATGCGTGCTTCAGTTCCTTCCTCAGGGCCGAGGGCAGGAACGTGCTGTATTGCTTTAACAGGTAGGGTGAGTTGTCAACAAGACTCTGACTCAAACACTATCAACTAAATTAATT
>NW_017731400.1:3161371-3178914 GCF_001890085.2 Hipposideros armiger
GTCTTAACAGTGTTTTACAGTCAATGAAATATATACAGTATTATTATTCTTACTTTACGGAGGAAGAAACAGAGGTAAAGAAAACGCAAGGATCTTGGCAAGGTCATACAGCTGGTATGTGTAGGAATCAACTTAAAGTTTTGAATGTGGAGGGGCTGGTCGAGTGGCTCAGTTAGTTAAGAGGTTGCTCAAGAGTGCGAGCTCTGAGCAACAGGGTCGCCAGTTTGATTCCCACATGGGCCAGTGATGCTGTGCCTGAGCTGAGCTGTGGCTGAGCTGCCAGGTGGCAGGATGGCTCAGCTGGTGAGAGCACATGCTCCTAACAACAAGGTGGCCTGTTCAAGACAGTGGGCTGTACCTGCCCGCAACTAAAGACTGAACTCGGCACCCTGAGCTGAGTGGCGCAACTGGACTTGGAGCTGAGCTAGCTGCACCCTCCACAACAAGGTTTGAAGGACAACAACTTGGCCCTTCCCCTCCCCCAATTCCCCAATAAAATCTTAAAAAAAAAAGTTTTGAATGTGGAGGTAGCTACATAAAATCAAAGATCAAATTATTCTATTTTTGTAGCTATTTCTAACAACTGAGTGGCTACATTCAAAAAAGAAATAGAAATTAAAATGTATACACGTGACTTGTAGTCATCTTTTGTTACCAGGATATATCGAGTATTACAATTTTAGGACAATTGTTTTCCTTTTGTAAGATATGTATACATTTTTTTTGGTACTCTCTGTATAACAAGATACCATGTTTTCCCTAACAGGGAAGGATTTTAAAAGTCAGCTGACAAAGTGTGGAGGGGAGGGTGTGGGGAAGCAAGCTCTGTTTTACCTTTGATGGGGATTGATGGAATGTCTATTGGAACATCTTGTTTAGTGGGTATCTGGCAATTCCAATCATGATTGAAATGCACACTCCTATGACCCAGCTATCCCACTTTGAGAAATGTGTCACCTAGCTAATATTTATACATGCATGAAATGGCAGGTTAGTAAGATTATACACTGCAGCATTGCTGTAAGATCAAAAGATCAGAAGCCACCCAAACATGTATCATTAAGAGTCTAGTTAAAGAAAGATGGTAAATATCTGGTATAGAACATATACATCTATTTAAAACAAAGGAACAAGGCAGCTCTTTATGTTCTGATTGATATTATCTGGAAGATATGCTATAAAGGGAAAAAGAAACAGAAGAATTTGTAGTATGTTACTGTTTGAATAAAAAAGCATACCCGGGATGGCTGGTTAGCTCAGTTGGTTAGAGCGCAGTGCTCACAACACCAAGGTTGCCCGTTCGATCCCCACATGGGCCACTGAGTTGCGCCCTCCACAACTAGATTGAAACAACTACTTGACTTAGAGCTGATGGGTCCTGGAAATAAACACTGTTCCCCAATTAAAAAAAAAAAAGGCGTACCCATATCTATATAAAAACACATATGTAGCTATGTGTTTGATTATGCAAAAAATAACTCTAGAAGTATACACACACACAAAACCAGTAACAGTGGTTGCCTCTGGAAAGCAGAACATGGGTCTATAAGATAGGGTTAGGAAGGAGATGTTCTTTGAAGATGATATAAAGCGCAAGTATTACCTATTTTATAATGAAAAACACAGAACATACTTAGTACCTGCTCCCATCGCTGTGATCATCACTACCAGAACATTCCAACTACGTGACATGGACAGAGACTAAATGGGGAATTGAAAGAGTGGACGTTAACCCTGTATTTGCTGTGAGATGAGGGGTAAGTGCTTTTTATAGTTATGGTATGCAGATCAAAAGAAAAACAAAATACACTTCATATATACACCATATTCTAGTCCATAATTCAGGTCTTTTCCTGGATGGGAAGGAAAAGACAAGTAAGATATGACCCCTGTCCGAAAGACATGTAGTAGGGGACAATAGTTATGTCAATAATAAATATATAACAGAGCCAAATAATTATAATGCAGTATTTGTTGCCACCTTGCCTACTGTCTCATGGATTATAAGCATCTGATCCCAGTTATTGTGTGTGTCTCCTAGATGGAACTGAATTCTAAGACTATGATGAGGCAGATAATAAAGACATATGGATGTCATTGTGGTGGCATGGAAACAATTCTCTGTGTGCATCAGAAAAGATACAGAGAAGGTGAAATTCATCTGGGTTTCAGCAGGACGACGCGGCCTTTTCCTTACCTATACGGTAGAGGTAGAATGGGGATAGGCAGTGGGGTTACATGTCTAAGGGACTTCCCAGCTCTGCAGCTTAAGACTAAGGGAGAATGGACGAACCCAGTGTTGATTTCATGTTGCTATTTCCAACAGAAGGGAAATTAAATACCAGAATCCACCATGTTGAAGATCCGAAGAATTATACCCCTAAGCAGAAACATAATGGAGGGTAACGAGCAAGAATCTAAGGAATTGAGTGGAGAAATGTAAAAGTATGTGGAATAGTAATAAATATGAGTACAAAAAAAAATAGAACGTAATCAGCTAGTATTGAGACAAACTGAAAAAAAAAAAAGATAGAAAGTAAGGGGGCCATGGCTGAAGGAGGGAACAAACCACAAAACCTTAATTATATCAACTTAAAACTTTGTTTTAAATTAAATTAGAAAAAGAGTATGTTGATAAGAAATAAAAAATGAGGAATAAAGACAAACAAGCAGCTTTAAAATTATCCTTGTCAAAAAACATCTAAATTGAATTAGAGATTTCTGTTTTATGCATAGCAGCTGGATTATTATACTTTACAGTAATTAAAAATGAAATACTCTCCTTTCTTATCCATGTGTGTTTCCACATAATAGAGTTAAATTAAAAAGAACTAGAGTTTTAAAAAACTTTATTTTTATTTGACACACGTGGATTTAAAATATCTCTGGAATTCTGAAAGGCACCCAAAGGTAGAGTGTTGAATAGTGGAAAATATTAACAATCATTAGAAGAAGCTGGTTAACTTATTTTCTCCGCATATGCTAAAACTCTCTAGTTCTCCAATTTCAAGAGGTTAATGTACGCATTAGAAAAGCACCAGAGATGCTAACTGTAATCATGTCTTCTTAATCTCGCACAAAAACCCTAGAGAAGATGAATTACTGGCCCATGGAAATACTTTCATTTCACTCTTCTTTGTCAACAGAATTCTGGAAATTGTACGAGTCAGACTCTGTATCGAAGGTTGGTAATCACACGAGACTGGCACAGAGGCGGGGCCTTTCAGCTGCTGTTAATCATGTGCTGAGGAAGACACAGGCCAGGCCTGGTAGGCTACTCCACCATCAGCATCAACTCGCACTCCACCAATCACAGGACTCGGCGACAGTCCTAAAACTTGAGCAGCAGAGCTGCAGAGGAAAACAGCAATAATCGTTTCCTCCTTTCTCTGATGGATGCCTACCTCCATTACTTGTTCTAAGCACCAGAAGCATTGCTGTTTCTCAGGACATCTCCATGAAAATAACTTTAGCCACAAAGAAGTCATTAATTACCCTTAACATGTACTGCTGAGAAACAAAGTATGTTTTTCAGGGGGAATATTCTCCTTCCTTGAAAATAAGGTATGGACACTTTCAAATTTAATGTCTTTGTGCCTTCCATGCAATTTTCCAGGCAGATTTCTCAGGTTAAAATGCTGTTGGAAGATTTTAGAGAACCAAAGTCAAATGAGTAAGTTGTTTTATCTTCTGAATTAAAATACTAAATGTTTTAAAACTATATTTGACACAGGAGACCAGGCACATTATATAAGGATGGATAGGGAATAGAGCCAATTTTCTCAGGTCCTTCACATTACATACAGGCGAGGTTTTCAAATAATTTGTTACTTCTCTCCTTTTTGGATGTTTTTCTTTTCATCTATCTCAGTTTGCCGAAGTGAAATCTGTTACGCCACGCAACTAGGGTTGCCAGATAATAATAAGACACCCAGTTATACATGAATTTCAGATAAATGAATAAAATTTTAGTATAAATGTCCCACATATTGCATGGGACATACTTATATACTAATAAAAAATACTCACTGTCTATCTGAAATTCAGATTTAACTGGGTGTCCTGTATTTTTATTGGCTAACTCCGGCATCCCTGCCCTCTCAAGTGGACTGTGGTCCAGCCAACTCTGTTGTCCCAATGGGGATGTGAAAGGCTGGTAAGCGGTGGTGCACACTGGTGGTGAGACGCAGAAAAGGGTATGAGAATGACGATACACTTCAACTGGGTGCAAAGACTGATGACAGACGACAAGCAGTGGGGTGGCTGGTGGGAGTGGGAGACAACACGCCCGGGGCTGGGTGGTACGTACATAGCCTCCGGCTCTCGGTACAATGCAGTTCCTCGTGCCCCTCTGCTCGGTTCTTCCTTATGCTAGTGAATTTCATAGAGGCAGTATATAACCAATGGCAGTAGACACAGATATTTTTAGACTTGATCATTTGAAAATACAGTAACTGCCGTACCTATGTATATCTTCTTTTGATTATTTTTTTAATCGATGCTTTCATACTGAATGTTAGCAAAGGATTTGATCATGAACTTTGCTTTTTCCCTATTAATCACATTCCTGGGAGGGGTTGGGTGGGGTGGTGGAGGGGAGAGGATGTGCTACCAAATGGGACATTCTTGAACTTTCCATTTTCTGCATCATGACCCCACCTGCCCACACAAGGATATCCCAAATGCTAGCTGGTGTCCTGCTAAACGGAACAAGACAGTGTTCTGCCTGTTCCTAACTTGCCTGCTGCCATCATCCCATCTGCACGTCGCATGACCTCAGCTGATTCTGTCCTCGGTCTCTCTCAGTGCTTCAGGCTTTTAGGCTCTGACTCACCCCATTACTCTGGCTGGGACATCCCCTGTTGTGTGGGTCTGAAAGAATTCCAATCATTTGGCTGGAACTACTGTGCTGCCATCTGCCCCACCCCCACCCCCACCCCCACGGAGGGGAGTAGGGGAGGAAAGCAAGTGAGTGGGGCTCTATTAGAAATGGAACGCCCAGCAGTGCCTACCCGGCATGCTCGTCTCTGATGACATCAGCTCTGAAGGCCAGCAGAAAGCCCGTTTCCTTTGCCCCAGGCTGATTATGAGTTAATCAGGCAGGGGAAGAGTGGAGGTGGAGGTGGATTTTTTTAGGATAAGCTTGGGGGCTTTATTTCTGCTTTACAGGGAGGTCATTGAATGGAATCCTCAGTGTTCCTCCCCTGGCTACATCGGTCCTCTGTCTCTCCTGGCTGCTTCTCACACCTCTGTTTCTACATAAAGCTTACCTATTTAGATTGGATTTGGGGTCGGGCAGACAGAAGTAGGGTAAGAAAGCCCACTTCAACCTTGACCTTGAGTTGTGTATGTCAGTCTACCTTTCATCAGAGTGTCTTACACTGTAGATTTTCAGCTACTTGTGGCATCGGGGTGCTAGGCATGGACTCTGGAGCCAGACAGCTCTACAACTTGTGAGCTGTATGACCTCGAGCAGTTACTTATGTCTCCATGCCTCAGTTTCTTCATCTGTAAAATAGGGGATCATAAGAATACTCATCTTTGAGGGTTGGTATAAAGATAAATGTGTTAGTTATGTGTGCATGTTAAGCTTTGAGGGTAGTGTCAGTTATGTGGTGTACTTTAAATAGTTTAATAATAACAACAATCCACTCAGATTCAATTCTCCTTGTCAAGCCTCAGGATAACTGGCAGGGAATTCAGGCATCTGTGGGTCCCTGGATATATCACTTTAACAACATTAAAATCTCTGCCATTTACACATACCACTTATCCCAGCAGTTACAGTAACAAAATAAACTAACATGTAAAAAATGTTCAATTTTTAGAACAATGCCATGTTAGAAGGAAAAGAGAAAAAAATACATAGAGTATCAAAGTTAGGCTCCAACATGATCTGCTCCTCAACCTGATTCACCAGCTGAGGAGTGTGAAAAATGAGGAAAATGCTTTTGGATCAGGTTAGCATAGACCAGATAGCAAAAGCGCAGCTCCAGATATCCGCTATGGAGGCAGCCAACAGCTGAGCTGTATTTGCATCTTCTGTAAAAATCCTATGGTCACCTTGAGAGGGAAGATATTTTAACAAATGAAAGGACAGATTTTACACTGGGAGCACGCCTTTATTTAGTGCGCCCTTCATTTCGAGGCTGACTTATTCATCTGGCTTTAGAGTAGAGATGACGGGGCCAACAAATGGGTTTCATCTTTACTGAAGTACTCACTTCCCTGAGTTTCAAGGCCATAACCTGAGCATGATTTCAGAATGACATGTGAAAATATAACAATAAAAGAACTCAATTAGACCTTTATCCAATTGTTCCTGATATTTAGCAACATCACTAAAATTACCTTTTAAACAGTTCTTAGTCTTTGCCAAAGATGGGGAATCGAGTTAAGTGCACGAATGGCTTTGGACAATCTGCTGCAGGGAACTGTTTTCAGCACGGCACAAACATGCCAAATCAATAACTTGCTTCTTTATCTGCATGTGCCTTGAAAATCTGGCTATCGTAGAGTGCCGGATCCATTAAAAACGGCATTTGCTATTTCCAGACAGCAGATAGCTCAAAGCTCAGCGGGGCCAGCAGGCACTAGGCCAAACTCCCACTTCCCTCTCTAGAACAGCTCACAGTGCTCTGTTGCTACATTATGTTACTCCAAGCTCAGGGGATAATGAAGGCTTGACAATCCCGTGGCTGCCTCAGGATTGAGTCAAGTGGCCATTATTCTTCAAACATAAAGAGTGGGGCAAGGTGACTCTTGTTATCTGAAATCACTAGAGAAATCTGATGGAGAAATGTAAACCAACAGTACATGATTTCCACAACGAAACCACTCCTTTTGCTGAAGGTATGATATACGTACGAGTACTTACGAAACTTGACGTCATAGAGGCTATTGGTCTCTTAGGAAAGAAAGGACAGTGGTAGAAACCAAGACTGTTTTTCCCCATAAGACTTTTCAAATCGATTTTTGCTGTATGCTTCTGTCTAAACGAAGCGGCAGAAAAAATTTTGCACTTTTTGTTATATAATATTTCACTGTACATGAGAAGATATGGATTCCCAGACATGTTTGGATTAACAACTGTTCTTATGGTAGTCTTAGGACGTGAGGATTATGGAAACACATACCAATATTTTTGTATATTTAATGCTGCAATTAAAAATGTACTGTACTGATCCATTAACTTATAATTATTCCACTCAAGTTATGCCTAGAGTACTATTTAAGATAAAAATATAACAATTCTCGGGCTGGCTGAGTGGCTCAGCTGCTTAAGAGCTGGCTTGGGACACCAGCTCTGAGCAGCAGGGCTGCGGTTCGGATCCCACATTGAGGGCCAGTGACGCTGCACCCTCTACAGCTAAGATGATGAACAACAGCTCGACCTGGAGCTGGGCTGCCGTGAGTTGCCGGCAACGGCGGGGGCTGCAGTGGGCTGCCATGAGCTATGAGTGGCTGGCAGCCAGCGTGAGCGGCTGGTAGCCAGTGTGAGCTACCGGGAGCCGCTGTGAGCGGCCGACCAACGACCGGCGACCAATCTGCCTCACCCGGGAAGAGCACAATGATCATACCAACATAGGCCAGTGAAGCGATGCCTCCACAACTAGACTGAAGAACAAAATAGCAATTTGTCTACCTGTCTGTTCCCCTTCCCCGATTCCCCAACGCTGTTACCCGCCCCCTAATTCCCCAATAAAATCTTAAAAAAAAAAATATATATATATATACATATATGTATATATATATATATATATAAAAAACAATTATCAAAGACTTTAATACCTTTACAGTATCTAATTGATAAGTGAATAATTTGGGGGAATACTGACTCAACCCTCCCTCATCTTTTATGCTCACACAGTTTTGTCTCTTACCCAACTACCAATTCATGTTCAACCACCCTTTCACTATTTCTTTCATTAAACCACTCTCCATAGTAATACTTCCTTTATCAAACCTTATTAAGAACCAGGTGCTCCTAAGAGAGTTCTTAAGATAAACAATTTAGTCTTAAAATATCAATGTTTCTAAAAATAGGTTATATACATCTCTACTATTTTAAAACAAAACATCTGTTTCTTGATGCAATTTAGGCCCAATTATTTTACCCTGAGACTACTAAAATGTACAGAGGTATTTGGGTACCTGGATCCAAATTAAGTGGTTTTGGGCAGCTGCATTTTTAGAGCTCCTCTGTTAATGACTTAGAGTTTTTATGGCCTTGGCCTTGCCTTCATTTAGTATGCTGCCACTTCTTAATGGAGCTTTGACTTCTTGAAGCAATAACCACCCCCTATTTAACTGCTGCTAGGGTTGACTGTGGTTTGGGAAACCAGGCATCTTTGTTTATTAGAAGTATTTTTTTTTTTTTTAGTGGACTGTTTGTGGATGGGGGGGTGGGGGCTAGGGGGGTGGACTGAAGAAGTAATGAGGTAGGGAGAGAGAATTAAACAATAATTCTGACAGTCTGGGACCAGGCTGGCTTACTTGTAGGTGCTGAGTTGTTTTAGCTAGCTGAGATTGCTACACAAAAGACCTCTGATTGAGCAAAACACTAAGGTTCGTGTTCTATCTACTCATATGCTAACTTATCAAGCATATTCATACATAGCTGTTTTCTGACACATATGAATTTGTTTACAGTTCAACTGATATATGTCTATGTATGTAGAAAAATTATTAAAATAACACTAGTCACCATAAGAAAAAACTCACTTCAACATAGGAGCTGTATGACAATGTTACTTCTCATGTGTGTCCACTGCTTTATGTCTACAAATGTAGAAAATTATTGAAATAACAATAGTCACTAAAAGAAAATGAGAAGCCCACTTCACAAAACACTGAGACTCTCATAGTGACAACCTGCTAAAGACTGACTTTTAATGGTTGAGTATGTATTCATTCACACAGGTTAAATAAGTGTGTTTAGGAACTTAGTCAACTTTGCAGATGTTAAAAACCAGTATAAACCCAAATAGAATTTTGTAACTTTTTCAAAACTTCCAAGCATTTTCATATTTTATAGTAGCTTTTTACATTAGCAGATTATAGACATCTGTGTTTAGCTAATAAACCTAGATATCCCCCTGACCACATAATTCTGATAAAATCTAACAAGAAAGAAAAGAAGTAAGGAAGGAAGGAAATAAGGAAGAGACATCTTTTTTTTTCTTTTGATCCACTTTTTATTTAAAGCTATGCCTTTATACCTATATTCCAGTTTTTAATCCTAAAATTCATATATTTTTAATATGGTCTAATTTAGAAATATACATATGAAGTTTTTTTTAGTTTTCATTTCTAATTTTTATTGTGATTTCTTTGAATTATTATTAAATTTATGGGAGCGACACTGGTTAGTTTCAAGTGTACAATTCTATAACACATCATTTGTATATTGCATCTTTTATATACATGGCAATATCGATATTTTCTTCAGGCCAAAGACAGAAACCACACGCGAATTTGCACAGTTGTGATGAAAGTGTCCTGATTATAGCCTACTGTGCTTACGCTTGACTTATCCAAAAGAAAAACTCAATTCTAGGTTGGCTTTCTGTGACCTAGAAAGCCTCTGGCCCTGAACCTTTCCTGGTAGTTAGGATGATGTATTTTCGGAAATTACAAGCAATGTTTATTATGTGTTTATTAAAATAACAGAAGAAAGCACATAATGTACAAAATCCAATCAGGTTACCTGCTGCTTTGGATTACCTTCACCAATGTTCCCTTTTATTAGGACAGATAAGTGGGAATTTAGCTTTGGTCAAAGCCTTTCTGTATAAATCTATCATATAAGAACTCCTGAAAAACATATCTTTTTAAATAGACATGGAGCTGGAGATAACAGTCCAAAATGAAATTCTTCCAGTCTCCAGCAAGTGTCTTCAGATCAGGTATTTTCCTAAGTGCACATTTTGCTCTAAGTTTTATTTGTTTTTGTAACAGCATTTAAAACAAGACCAGCTGACCGTTTGCAACCTAAACAATGGCTTTAGAGTATGATTAAGAAATGCACCTGGCCTGACTCAAACCACGCAGTTTGTTTAACCTGGTGACTTTCCTGTGACTGGGGTCAGGTAGGAGCAATCTTGGTTTGGGTGAAAGAAAAGAAGAGCAAATATAACCGACTCCCTGAGAACAAAACGGTTGTACTATCTACCTTTTGTAATTACAACTGTTTTAGCAGTTTCTAGTAGGGAAGGCTGTCATTTAAGTGACCCACTATAATTTGGGATGAAGCCTCAGGAAATTATGCCAACTTAAGAACAGGAGTTGTGTTTCTGAGTTTACTCAGCATAATGAACCCACTGAAATGTGCAGTATTCCTTCTTCGGTAAAAATTTACATCAAGGGAAACATTAACAATAAAAGGAATCTAGCTAGAGAGGAAAAGAATGTCATAACATTTACTCCAAGGAGCAGACCGCAGTTTATTTTACTTTTCGCATCTTTTTTTGTTATGGAAAAATTTAATCATAAAGAAAAAAATATACAGCATAGAATAATGAACCCCCACAAACCCATCATTCATTTTCAATAATCCTCAGCACATGGCCAACCTTGTTTCATTCTCTCATACTCACTTCTCTCCTTGAATTCTTTCTTAAAGCAACTCCCAGACAGCCTATATTTTATTTTGTGTAAGCTTTCATTTACAATATATGCATATATTTAATCCAAAGGTCACCCCAGAAATCTCACTGTGCATGAGATGCTTAAACCAACTTTAACCACCTCTTAAAAAACATTTTACACTAAAACCTATCTGCCTTGAAAGCTAATTTGTTTGAACATAATTGGTTAATTAAAATGACAAAGTAATTTGAATCACAGCCCTCTATTATTTTATTTAACGGGAAAGGAACGTTCTGAGATTGCGAAGAGTGCTCGCTACTCAGTCCCTGGAATTCTAGTCTTTGTGGACACTAATTTTAATAACATGAGACAAGGTTAAAAGTAACTCAGACTTGCCCTGATGGAGCTTGGTAAAATGGGGAGAGGCTACTGAGGGGCAGGAGCTGCTTAGGAGGAAACGTTTCTCTTTTCTCTCACTGCACATACAGAATAAAACAGAATGCCAACATGCCAAACCTTGGAAGCTTCAAAATCACTCATTGAGCAGTCTAGCTACTTACAATTTATTACCAATCTTAAAGCAAAGATCAAAAGGAACTCCATCTAGCATTTATATTCAGTTCCTCATTGCCTGATGACTAATTTGTAAAGGAATGAAGTCTTCACAAGGGAAGCCAAAGTAATCTGAGGTGACTTTGATACAATGCCACAAAGGATATGAAGAGGAAGCCAGTAGGAGCTGCAAATGGCTGAGTTCCATTAAGAGTTCTAATAAAAGAATAATGGAATTTCCCTT
Source organism: Hipposideros armiger (assembly GCF_001890085.2). NCBI lineage: Eukaryota > Metazoa > Chordata > Mammalia > Chiroptera > Hipposideridae > Hipposideros > Hipposideros armiger. The sequence continues at coordinate 3,172,758 of NW_017731400.1, forward strand.
AACTGTGAATTTAAAAATGTTAGAAGTGGGCAAAATTTAGACAAGTCAAGCAAAACCTTTGATTTGTCACAGCTTTTTGTTGTTGTTGTTGTTAAATGTTAACTTTAGCCACTGTTGCATTTATGTTAATTACATGGCTTCATCTAAAAAATGCAACTTTTCCATCAGAAATCTGGCCAATCTCATTCCTTTTGCTGTTGTATGACTTATCAGCCTGCACCTTCCGTCTGCATTGTCAGACACTACTGGCTCTCTCAATCTCTTCCAAAAAAATTGCTGTTCTGCAAAGCAATTGATTTAGCTTCAAAAAAGTAACTTCACATGACATAATTTTTAGTTTCGTATGTTGCCATGGTCATATGGAACATAAACACCTCTTTTACTAATTTTTGGTGCTTAAGTCAGTTGGTCACTATAGAAACACTAGAAGCTATTCAAATTCGTTCAACTTCTATGAACAACTGGCACAATTTTTTCCTCCTGAATCCAGACATCTTCACATTTTCAACGGAGGAAAGTAGTTTTCACACTACTTATTTTGGCTACTTAAAAAATCCCCACCACATGTCTCCTTGTAAATTCATAGATTATATTAAGTTTATATTAGCAATTCAACTGTGGAAATTTTTGTTTACTTCCGAAATCACCTCAAATTAACAGACTTATTGGAACCTTGCATGATATAGAAGTTTTGCACAACTCTCAGAAACCTTGTAATATATTTCTCTATGAAGATGTGGTGTTGAGCATTTTCTTTAAAAACAGTCATCAGTTCTTTTTTTTTTTTTAGGAGTCCTTATCTTTTACAAATAAATGGTGAAATACTCATAAGTGAAAAGATATATGAGCATTCTTCAAATACAGGGAGTGGAGAGCATGAGCTGTACATGAGGCAAGAACAGCCATGGGAATATAAAACGTGGGACGATATACTGGGGTTACCCCAGTATTTAGTCTTCTGTGTAGCAAAACCTTGGGCAATGGACATTTCAGATATAATACTATGCACAGCTTTTTGTTAGGGTTTTTTTTTTTGTTTGTTTTGAGATAAATAGCTTTCTATCAGGAGCAATGGAGAACCAAGAATTGGAACTATTGGGTTCTTGGAAAAGTCATGACGTATTTTTTCTGTTTTTCGTTGCAAAAATGCATCATGACTTTTCCAACAACCCAATAGCTTCATCAATTCAAAAACCAAGTCCATCATTACAGTGTTAGGTAAGGGAAAAAAAACAACCAAACAAAAAACAACCCCAACTCTGTCTTTTCCATCTTGAAGATTTCAGGGGCAATATGTAACGAGATTTTAATGTGAATAAAATATAATTATTTCAGTTCAGAAATACAAATTTGCTGTTTTCTTTTAAAGAGATAGAGTTGAAAATTAAAATGGAAATATAAACAGAACTGGTAAGTGTACTTCAAAATCACTATAATTAGGTGAAAATTGTGCTATATTGAGAAAGACTTTTACTATCCAATACACTAATCACATGCGTCTGTCTCTTACCTTGTGATCATATGGATTGTAAGAATGAAATATCCGAGAAAGATCTTTTGTTCTTTGCTTTTTCTGTGGAAGAAAACATAAATATTTGAGTTAATAGGTGGCAACATATAGGTGCATAAAGACCTATATATATATTTATCTGTGTCTTTCTCTCTCTGTCTGCATTAAGATATTGTTTATTTACAGATTCTTCCTTGTGCAAGGTGAGAGGCTACAGTGTCAATCTGATACACATGGATGCAATTAGAAACCAAAGCCACTTTGTGGGTCATTGTCACAGGCTAGCCAGACAACCTCTTTGTAGAAGGTTTCATATTTAAAACACTAATCATCATCAAAAACTCTATTTATAAACATAACTCAAAGACTGAAATTAAAAAAAAAAACTGTGAAAAGAAAGAAAACTCAAACACATTTAAGAAACTTTGATTTCATTGTAATGCCCACTGCTGTTACTCTGAATCGGGCAAAAGCATGCATCCATTTCAACATTATACCTTCTTGAGGCCTCTGGTGACACCATGGGTCTGTCTGCTTGAGGCTGCCTTAGTTCTGTTACTGCTATATAGCCCAGGTGCCTTGCATGGTGTTTCTCACACCACAGGCACTCAATGCATATTTGCTAAATTAGTGAATAAATGAAATACCTGTGTTAGACAGGCTTACAACTGTGAGTATCTGTAATGATGACACGTAAGCCTCATGTATAATTAGGAAAACAGAAGCCTCTTTTGATTTCTAATGTTATGTTCTTCTCAAGCTGCACTCAGGACTACTCAAGTTCCCCCTCTACCTCCTGCCCCACCCCCAGGGTTTGTCACAGTGAAGTGTGGGATTCTCCTATTAGAGCCCACTGTAAGAATCAGCTTGTTTTCTCATACACTGTGATCTGTACCCGCCAAAGCCACCATGCACAATTTTTTGCATGTTTCTAGATCTTCTGTGCATATATCTTCACACACAAGTGATCACGGTTACTTTCAAAGAAAGGGGATCATTCTATCTAAGCTGTTCTGAAATTTACTTTTTGTACTTCACCTGTTATCCCTGCCAAACTTTAAATGCTTGTGTATCCAGGTCTGCCATTCCTTATACGGAGTTCTCAAATCCCCAAACTTCTGAAATATGAAATTTTTTCTGCAATTCATTTCAATGTTTTAATATAATGATTACCTTTGCACAAATATCTTTGCAAGCTTGAAAGTCTGCATTTTTAAAAACATAAATTCTGGAAGTCCAGTTGCAGGATCAAATAGTGTTCACGTTCATTACCTCGATAGATACTGCCAAATGGCCCCGCCCCCACAAACACTATACCAGTTTGCCTTATCACCGAGGGAAGGAGAGAAGAAATTGTAGCTTCAATGGGGAATTCTTAATTTCTCTTTTCCACTTACAGACTAAAACATTTCTGTAATTTACAGAATAGATAAAATATTTTTAAAACAGATACTGAACATTTTCCCAGCTGCCAATTATAGAATTGATTTCTTGTATTTATTTCTTGTACATCATAGGATTCGCTACTACTGCATCTTAAAATTCTCTCATGAGAGTGGCCTGTTGGTCCTTAACTCTGCCTCTGTCTCACTTCTGGTTCTACTCTGATGTTCTCAATCCAATTACCAGGCAAGTGAGCGTCTTCTGTCTTCACGTGGGAGCGAGTCCTGGCCTGGCCCCATGTTTCCTAGGGAAGTGTTTCCTCACTTTAACTGTCAGTGTCCGCATGAGCATGTCAGGTATCCCTCCCCAGTGCCAGGGACCTAAGCAGATCCCCTCACCCAGGTTCTACATGATCTCCTGCGGCAAATGGCCAGGTATTCGAATCCGATATTAATCAGGACATTATATTAGAGTCATTTGTACCCACATAGTTTTCCCATAGATCCAGAACTGTCTTTGGGGCCCCCCTCAGGTTGGCAGGTCCTCAAATCACTTGGCCTTGTTTCCACATTCTGACACCCACTAAAAGTTATCCTCCCTGACACTTCGCCAGAACGCACCTCCTCTGTCCACCTCTCAGGTGTGCTTCTGACCATCAAACTCTAAAGTAATTTCACATTCCTCTTCCTCAGAGAGCATAGATGTATCTCTATGAGCCCTGGGATCTGTTCTAAAGAGGTCACTTGCCCACCAAAGTTTTCATTAGCTTATAATTTTCTCTCCTTCCCATATACCCACTTAGTTGGTATAACAGTTTTTGGCTTATACTTCAATTAGAAGAAAAACGACGGATCCTAACACTTCCTTTTGTAGGAGACTTAATATAAAACATGGGTGTTTTTTTTTTTTCAGAAAGGAAATTATGCTAGAGAAGATAAAATCGGGACCACATCAGTATTAAACTCAGGAGGTGTCCCCAGGACTGTTCAGCCCCAGAAATGGTTGGGCTACCAGCTTGCGTTGGCAGGTGGATATAGATTATTCAGAGGTTATTTTGAAGGGTTTAATTTTTATATGTCTTTTGATAGCTAAAGATGTCTTTTATTAGAAGCTACCTCAATTTATTTTGGGAAGGAAGTGGGGTATAAGTGATAAATAAATACACTATTTGGATTAACCCCCAAAGAAGCCAGTGAGGAAATAATGCTTTTTTTTTTTCTGACAACAAATTTATTATATATACATATAGTGAAGTCTTGGCTACGAATATTGAAGGTTATATGTACTAGCCCAGTTAACTGAAAACCATTGCTCTTTTTTCTGTGAGGTAAGAATCATATAGCTCAGCGCTATATCTTCTGAGATCCAAAGTAGGGGTTCACGAATGATGGCCCTTGGGCCAGTCCAGCACATCACCTATTTCTGTAAATAAAATGTTACTGAAACACAGCCATACTCATTCAGTTATGTGTTATCTAGAAATGCTTTCATGCAACAACAGCAGAGTTGAGTGGTTAAAACGGAGATTGTATGGCTCATAAATCTTGAAGTATTTACGATCTGGTTCTTTACAGAAAGAGTTAGCCACCCCTGATCCTGAATCTGTATCTCCGACCATGTTTACTTCTGACAGTAGTCTCTTGATGCCAAATTAAATGAACTAACTATCCAGCAAAATGCCTTGTTCCTTCTACTCACTCAATGAGAACAGTCCAAGAACCAATCATAACCTGTATCCTGACACATCAGGATGGGTGTACTTGGCAAAATAACAATTAGGTGTCATGTTTTTCAGGATTTTACTCTCTGAGCATTCTATGTTCAGACAGTAAATATTATGTTGGCTTCCAGAGTATGCTGAAATAGATACGGGGCTTTCAGAGTCTTCTGTACTCACATTCTAACAGCTGATGACAGATGTTCTGAGAACTTTTACTAAGTTCTAGCACTAAAGCCAGAGGGTTCCATGTACAAGGAACTAAAGCACGGTCGTTATTGCTAGTGAGCCAGCTGCTTCATATGAAGACCATGTTAAGAGTGCTATGCTACAAACTAGGCTTGTTGAGCCTTGCTATCAGCAGTTTTAACTGAAACTAAAAGCTGAGCCAAAAATGGAATAATTAGGTATTTTCCTATTGCATCATAGTGTATGTCTAAATTACCTCCCACTTTTTAGCCTGTTAAAACAAACACCTCAGTCATGCAACCACCTGTTAATTCTCCAAGTGTTTAAAAAGTAAACATGTTAAACAAGTTGTGTGATGAACTTGTAAGGAGGGTGGCCAAAGTACAGTGAGTACGGAAACATCTCTCCCAGAATTGTACAAGGTATCTTGAAATCTCCGTTATCATTAATCCCGAGGATCAGGCCACAGAGATGGGAGGTTATTAAAAAGTAAGTACATGCTGAGTCCTGCAGTCTCTGTGCTTGCAGTTTGGTGTAAAAGATGAGGCAGTATGAAATTTGGTAGAACTTCTAGATAATCGGAGAAGCTAAACATCTGCAGATCTCCCTCTGATAGGTATTTCCTAAATTGCTTTTGTATTTCGCTTTTCAAGGACAGAAAACACTGGTGACTCCTTTTATGGCCAAAAGGGGTCCTTTTTTTTTTTTTTTTGTCCTTTTCAGACAAAACCAAACAAAACTAAAGGCCCCAATGGAGCTTTTTGGTTTTTTTTTTTAACAGTTCAGGTTTCCAAACAATGTAATCATTTCAATTTCTATCAAAGGCATGCAACAGATATGTGATAAGAACCTGCATTTTGAAGGTGAGGTTATCCAGTCAATTTAATTGTAACAATATCCACCAATTTAACTTCTTCCGGTTCCCCAAACTAATTCAATGCTTTCTGTGGTCATTCTCTACTTGTAGATTAAAGCTTTCTCAAATAAAACAGTATTATGATCAGATAAAACTATAATAACACTATGGACTTCATTTCTACATACATATTCTCAAAAAATGATAAAGCCTGCAAGCTCTCAGAGAGTTTGGTAAGCTTAAGGTTATGTTATAATTCAATATTAATGTTTCAGTTAGCCTTCATCGTACTTTGTGGTAAGAAGCCAAAAGAGCAGGTCTGAGTTTCAGTGTGCTAACGTGCCGTTTCCTGGTCCACATGCCAGGAGCCTGGAGGTCACTATTCTGTCTGAAGAACAAGTAACAAGCTGAACAGACAAAAAAGCAACAATTTTTCTTGAATCCAGGAGGACGGGAGGGAGGGAGAGGGAGAGGGAGAGAGAGAGGGGAAGAGAGAGAGAGA
>NW_017731400.1:3179074-3202318 GCF_001890085.2 Hipposideros armiger
GAGAGACTGACATGCGAGTACAGGGAATGAGGCTTCTGGGTGCAGAGACTCAGGGTGAAGCTGCTGCAGGAATCAGTGCTCAGGTAAAAAAAAAACAAAACACCTGAACCATAATTAATGAACCGCTGGAGGCTCAGCTCAGTGCAGATAACTCTGGGAGTTAAGAACCCCAGGGAGATCCAGCCATGGGGGGCCCCCCCAATATTGTGAAATTTACCTCCAGGAGCTCTATCAGATTCCCAAAGCAAATAGCAGAGAAAAGTCCCCGGGGGCTTCCTTCTGGCAGAGGGAGGGGAAAAGGAAACATTTTGAAATACACCAGTGAACTCTGTTCTTCTTAACAAGGCCTGCCCTCAGGGGAAACTAGTTAACCACAGCCTAACCTGCTGGGGCATTACCAGAGCGCAAATGACTGGGAAGGGAAATACTCAACAGCAGCCCACCGAGCCATCCTGTCCCATCTAAAGCAGCGGGAGGAAAAAACTGAGAAACACTTGTCAAGTTCACATTCCAGAAGCACAGACTCACTAAAGAACTGAGATCTACAGACGCTTCCCCTCCCCACACCTCACTACCACATCACTAAAAGCCAACTGACAGCAGTTCCTTTTAACCAGCACATCATGTCCAGCTAGCAAGAAAAATTATAAGGCACGCCAAAAGACCAAATAAAAAAAAAAAAAAGAAAAGAAAAAAACAACACAATTTGAAGAGATAGAGCAAGCATCAGAACCAGACCTGGCAGAGATACTGGAATTATTACAAGGGGAATTTAAAAGTTATTATTAACATGCTAAGGACTCTGATGAATAAAGTGGACAACATGCAAGAACAGATGGGCAATGTAAGCATAGAGATGGAAATGCTAAGGAAGAACCAAAAACAAATGCTAGAGCTCAAAAAACTAACAGAATTGAAGAATGCCTTTATGGGTTTATTAATAGACTGGACACAGCTGAAGAACGACTCTCTGAGTGAGAGGATATATCAACAGCATACTTGAAAACCAAAAAAGCAGAGGGAATAAAGACTGAAAACAACAGAATATCCAAGGATTGTGGAACAACTACAAAAGGTGTAACATATGCATGATGGGAATATCAGAAGGAGAATAGAGAGAGAAAATAAAAGAAATATTTGAAACAATAATGACTGAGAATTTTCCCCAAATTAATGTCAGACACCGAACCACAGATCCAGGAAGCTCAGAGAATACCAAGCAGGACAAATGCCAAGAAAACTCTGGCATATCATTTTCAAATTACAGTAAACCAAAGATAAAATTCTGAAAGAAGCCCAGAGGAGGGGTAGCAGTGGGGATACCTTACCTATAGAGGGTCAAAGATAAGGATTACATCCAGCTTTCCTCAGAAACCACACGAGCAAGAAGAGAGTAAATATTTAATCATTAAAAGGAAAAAAACACCAACCTAGAATCTGTACCGTGAAATTATCCTTCAAAAGTGAAGGAGAAATAAAGACTTTCAAACAACAGTTGCCAATAGCCCTTCCTTACAAGAAATATTAAAAGAAGTTAAAAGAGAGAAGGAAAATAATGTAGGTCTGAAATTCAGATCTACATAAAGAGAAGAAGAGCATTTAAGAAGGAATAAGTAAAGGTAAAATAAAAACTTTTATTTTTCTTAATTAATCTAGCAAATAACAGTTTGTTAAAAAAATCACAGCAAAAACATATTCGATTATGTATTCTTATGTAGATATGAAATGAATAGCAGCAATGATACAGGGAGGAGAGGAAGGAATTAGGATTATACTGTTATTATGAAGTACACTATCCATGAAATGGTATCGTGTTATGTGAAAGTGGATTTTTTTTTTAACATGGATTAGTTGTTGTAAATGTATGCTGCAAACTCGAGGGCAATCACTAAATCAAGGTTTTTTATTTGTTTGTTTTTTTAGGTATAACTGATATGCTAAGAAAGGAGTCTCAACACACTTATTTTTTCCTGCGCCCTCTCTGGCAGAGAGCCTAAGAGGCGGTCAACAAATCAACAGGGCAAGTAGCAGCAGAAAAGGAAGAGTGGAAGCTAAGGAGCCAAGACAACTCACTAACAGACCGTCAGGTTCTGAAGAGCCGAACTGTGTGTCATGCAGGTGCACTTGAGACAACAGGCAATGATGCTGTGGTAGGGACCAGGACAGTTAGGTTCTCCACAAATCCCAAAAGAGGACTGGAGTCAAAACCCCAGGCAGTAAAGGCTAGGGATGAAGGACTGGTCAGTGATGACATGCCAGGGACAGACATTCAGGAGACAAGTCGGAGAACCACACTCTGAGGCAAAAGGGTGGAAACAGTCAAGAGGTACAAGTCAAAATCGAACATCTGAGGTTCAGAGAGGTCCTTGGTGAAGAACTAGTCAGGGACTCAGAGAGCCACTGTGAGGACAGGGCTTAACAACAAGCAACAAGAGATGCTGAATTCAGGGATGAAAAAATGAAGTAGCCAGGAAACCTTAAGAGGTAAGTGAAGTGACTGGACTACTAAGGATGTGGTGTGATGTTTAGGCAGGTCTGAGTTTTATCTTGGGGTCTTCTATTACCCTTCCTGCAGGGGGAGGTCCCAGTTGTCAGGGTGTAGGCAAGGCTGGGTCTATTACATTCAGTCTAGAAAGAGATGGCATTTGGTTGAAGAGGGGAAACGTTATACCTTACTGACGAGTTCAGTTTTTGATAAAAGCTGAAATAAAAGAACTGAATCTGTAGATAAATTATGCCATATATAAACTGTAAGAAAGTAACTTGGGTATAGGCACGCAGAGCCAGGAAGATGAGGAGGTAGTATTGTTGAATCAAAGAAATGGCTAAATGATTAGAGCACTTGATGCAAGAAATGTGACAAATGATCAAATCTGTGTTTCAGAAAGAGCTTTCTAATGGTGTTAGAGACGGAGAGTGGGAGCAAGGGTAGAGATGTTTGAGAGGACGTTGCCGTGGTTCAGAAAAAAAATGACAACACCCCAAATTAAGCTAGGGGCAAGGAGGGGAGGTGGGATGGATGTGAGAAACAGCTACAAGGCAGGACAGACAGCACTTGGTGAGTGATTGGATAGGAGTATAAGACAATGAAGAGCAGAGGAAAACTCCAAGAGTTCTGGCTGAGATAACCAAAGGGAAAGAAATGCCCTGCACGGACAGAGGAATCCAGACAGAGGAATCCAGACAGATTTGGGGGACTGGCTGGCGGCATTCGGTTTTGAATATGATGAGTTTGAGGTGGCTGGCTGTGAGACATTTGGAGAGATAATGAGAAGGAAGTTAGATGTAAGGGTACGGCGCTAGAAGACAGACGTACACCATAGATTTGGGAGTCATGAACCTGTTGGGATAATTTAAAGCAGGAGAGATGTGATCACATGGGGAGTACACAGAATGAAGGAGACAAGAAGATGAGAGGAGGAGCCTGAGGTTAACATCCAAGTAAATAATAGCTCTCTGACCTTGGGCCAGGTATCTGCTCTGGACTTCATATGTAAAAGGCGGAAGCTGCATTAGGCCAGTAGTTCTCCACTCTGGCTGCAGGTTAGCATCACTGGGGAGTCTTTCAGACATACCAGTGCTCCAGTCCTAGTCCCCGGCGGCACTGATTTAATTGGCATGGTGGGATCTAGGCAAGTCTGTTATTTAAAAGCTCTTATGTTTTCCGACATGTGCCTCCAGTTGAGAACCAGTAGCCAAGGGGATCTTTATAATTTCTTCCCACTGTTAACCTCAATTCTTCTAGACTGGGTCCCCACTGTCTTTCAGCCCTGCGATTCTGGGTTCTGAATTCCAGCAGGCTTTTTCATTCTAATCGCCATGTTATGTTTGAAGCTTTGCCTTATTCCCTGACCTCTCCCTTTACTTAGAAATGGACTCTACGCAGGAATTCCTCTGGGGCACATTGAGGCTTTGGCTGCAGTGAACTGGAGGCTGTTATATATTTAGTTCCCTACTTGGTGAGTGCTTCTGAAAAATAAATGGAAAGCTAATTTAATAACCCCGAACCTTTATTTTATTATTGATGTATAAAACATCAGAAGCTTAATTAAAAGCACTTGACATTATCAGCACTCAATCACAGTCTCACTTTTATATTGTATATATTTGGATGGCGTCCCTAAGGTGATGATAATCATTCAAGATCACTGAGAAGAAAGAAAAACAGGTCCCTGGAACTTAAACATGAGCCTCAAAATTTAGAAATCAGTTAAAAATATCAATGATGTGAAATATGTTTGGTGATCAAAATAACCAAAAATACTTGGGAAAATAGACAAACTCCACAAAATCCCATCTGCTTTTCCTTTATAAGGCATATATAATACTTTCACATTCTATGGGAAATACTGAGAATGGTAGAGAAAATAAAGAAAAACAAGGCTGCTCTAAATCTACACATTTTTTCACCTCTTACTTTCTGGTAAGAGCCGTGAGATAATTGAGCTGACTATAAACACTGCTGACTCTGACTGTTGTCTTGAATTTCCTTCTCTCCCAGTTACAGCAAAATTCAAGGAGAGTTATCAGGTTCTTTAGTTTCTCAAATCTCCACAGTGGGGGGGGGGTGAGGGGGGGGCACAGTGTAAGCATTTCTTAGAGGACATTAGAACAGCAGAATTCTAAGAGTGGAAGTTAGAAAATAGATAAGGGAATTTGTTCACCCATCTGTAATGGTCTCCAAATAAAATAATCAGACAAACGTGGAAATGTACCACTGATCCTAAAACACAGTAGCTATCAATGGGAAACACTTTTTTTTTATGCAGGCTTATGGTTTCTAAAATAACCTTCGTGGAACTGAAGGTATAACAATCGGCCCTCGTGTTCCCAGTGGGGTTGGTGGAGGAGCAGTGGCACCACTTACCCTGGCAGGTCCTTAACTAGGCAACAAATGCTGGAAGAAAATGCAAATAGGAAATTGTGTGTTAATTCAACGGTAGCTGATAAAGTAAAATGTAAGTAGCCGTATCTCCTTATATCAAATTCACCTTATTTTCTAAGGAGAACATTTGTTTGCAAGGAAAGGTCATTCTCTGGAAACAAAGGCAAGGCTGGCACACCAGAAAGGAAGGAGACTTCAGTACTTTGCCGTTATAGGTGTTGCTAACATGAGCAGCCATTACAAGCAGTGAGAAAAGAAACAGCTTTTCAACAGAAAACAAATCTCTGCAAAGTGAAAAGACAGCCTAAGGGTGCTGAGTACTACAGACGCACAATGGCACATTCAAAGTTCCTCTGTGTGGCAGCTTCTGGGTGTTCAGAAGTAGCGCACAGGAATACTAGTTGCTATAAATATCAATTCAATATCACTTTATCTTCACTCTGCCCTTATAACCAACCACAAAAGAGAGTTAACTCTACCTCCTATCTGGATGACTGTAGTAAACATTTTCTTCCCTGGACTCCGCGGATTCAGTTTTCACCCTCTAAATCAAGAGCTGACAAAAATGGTCTGTGGGCCACATGGAACTGGCTACCTACTTTTTGTAGTCTGATTTGTTTTTACATTTTTCAAATGGCCGAAAAAAAAATCCCCAAAGAACAAGACTCACTGGTGACATGTAAAAATGATAGGAAATTCAAATTTTTGTAACGTTTTATTGGAACACAGCCATACTCATTCTTTCATGTATTGACTGTGACTGCTTTCGTGATACAATGGCCAAGCTGAATGGTTGCAACCAAAACCGTATGGCCTGTAAAGTCAAAGGTATTGATTATCTGGCCCTTTACAGAAAGAGTTTGCCAACCCTTACCCTAAGCCATTGGTAGGGTCTGGCTGCATATGGAATTGCCGGGGGTTTTAACTAACACTGATGTCTGAGTTCCACTGACAGATTCTCATTTAACTGATCTGGGCTGCAGCCTGGGGTTTGAAATTTTTTCCATCTTTGCAGGTGATGCTAATGTGAAGCCAGGGTTTAGAATGGTTGCTTACCCCACCTCTGTACTGAGGCCAGAGGGGGTTTTCTAGTGCATGGTCGTGTAATGTCCTTCTCTTTAAAAACCTTCAAAGGCTTCCTATACTCAGAGAATCAAGTTTCAAGTACTGTGCAGGGCTTGGCCACATTTCTCCACTAACTCCCAAGACGTCTTGTTCTGACAGATCCTGCATTTCTCTGAGTCCACATCTTGCTAGTGCTATGCCCTGTAACTGGGACGCCTTCCCCACCACCTCCATGTGGTAAATCCATTCTGAAAAGCCCAGTTTCATGGTGGATCCCTCCAAACAGAAAGATCCTTTTTAGCTATGTGCTCGCACAGGACTCTACCTTTTTTGCTCTGTGCCTACACCTCTCTGAGGGCAGAAACCACGTGTTGGTCGTCTGGGTGGCGTCTTTCCCCCCACTTCATTGAAGTGCCTTGCATACGGGAGCTGTCAGGAAATGCTGCCACCCCATGAGTCCCACAACATTTCCATTTTACCTTCATTGAACCTTCTAGCCCCTCACACTATCCACCCAGGTCAACCTTTCCCTCCAGGCTCTCAATTCATGACACAATACTTCAATGTCAGGAACCTCGGCTTCCTTTGTCCTTCTTCTCCCCAGACTCTTGATCCTCACCTCATATGAATCCAGTCACTTGCCCCGAGCAATCTGGGCCCCATCTGTGCACCAAGGTCATCTCAGCTCTCCTCGGTCATTCCTCTGTGAGTCAACAGTCAGCTGTTGTTCTGATTCCTCATAAGAACCTTCCAACCAATTTTTTTCTGTCTCTGTTCTCACTCTCTATGTCTAAAATACATTCTCCGAGCTCTAAAACTTAGTTATTAATTGAATGACACATTCATTCATTTGACACATTTACTGCATGTCCACCATGCTGCAGGGACCATTCGTCCTAAACCCTGGTGAGAGGAAAAGCAAGTCACATGAGGCCATTAGACTCAATAGAGCTTACAAACCATTGGGGAGAATACACAATTACTATACTTAACCACCAACCAGGCACACAGTAAGTACTTAAATGTTTGCTGAATGAATCTCCTAAATTCTGGGTATTAACACGTGGTATTAATACTGCTCACCAAGTGGCTGTGCCAATGAATGACCTATTCATGATTCTTACACAGATTACTAAATTGAGTTTATATAAAAGGTAAGGGAACGACAGCATCCAGTGTCTTTCGCTGGGTATAAGAATATTAGGAAAGGACAAAATCAACAGCTACATAACATGGATTACCCTTACCAAAAGGATGCTGTCATTCCCTACCCTATATATAACTTGTCAGAGAAAGGAGCAATTTTTATGAAAAAGCAGACATGTTAAGAAAAAGTTTGTGCATAAAATATAAATTGGCTCAAAAGCAGAATCCTGTGGGAAAGAAATGTCAAATTCTGGGGTTTTTACAATTATCATCTTGAACTATCATATAATTTATAGTTATAAAAATAATTCCAACGTAAAATAAATTTGCATTTGATTTAGTAGTCTGTATAAGAATCATGAACAGGTCATTCATTATGACGATGGAAGGAGAACTGACTCTGGGTGGTGAATAAAAAATGTGATATATAGATGATGTATTACACAATTGTACACCTGAAATCTATGTAACTTTAACTAACCATTGTCACCCCAATAACCTTTAATAAAAAAATAAAATAAGTAAATACAACAGCCAGTAACAGTTTAGGATATAGATTCCTGATTTGCTGTCCATATATTTGACACTAGGTTTTATAACATCCCGAATACTTGATAGCACACGAATAAACATCCTGCTCCCACCAAGGCCCTCCTCTGTTTGGTTACTTTGAAGCTAAGCAGTTGGACAACGCAAAGAAAATAGGTTTCAATCTAATTCCTGTTAAATTTTCTTTTACACAGTTTTGGTATATCTAGACCAATTCATAAATGTAAATATTACCCATGAATTACCCATGAGGTTTCACTGTTATTTCTAAAATTTAAAACATTCCTTTAACACATGACAAGGTAGCTATTCTTACAGTGATATTGTAGAAGGATTGGCAGTTACCGTGTTAATTGAAGTGTGCCCCATCATCACAACCTGCAAATGGTATGAGGCAACAAATTTGCTTCTCTCTGTACTACAGTTTTTATTTTTGACTTCAAAGTTTTACTATGTTGTAAATTATTTGAAATTAGGGAGAGGCTAGAAACAAGTGGTTTTATTTAAGTTTTTCCTACTTGCTTAGTAATCATGTCTGATACCTGTACATTATTTTAGTAAAGACACGATACAATTAAACAAAAATAAAAAAAGTTGGAAGTCATATTAGGGATGTAACTATGAAAGCAGTATTTTTCAAGTAGATAAAATCAATGCAGTATGGGTTTTTCTAATTTATACCCTGCAGTTTTAGGTATTTCTGTATTATCATTAAATGCTTCTCTTCCTTTTATTTATAAGGATGTGGTAATGTGTCTTCATTGCATCTAACATTCAGTGAGGATCAGCTCAGGAGCAAAACATCCTGAACGACAGAGTTGGGCGGTTTGGCACAAACCCTGCTAATGCTTAGAGCCTCCTACCAGCTTCTAGGCTAATCCACATAGCCCCCAAGGGGGGAAATGATAAAAAAAGAATGGGGAAAACTAAATTTCTCTGACCTACAGATAAGCTGCTATACAGTTCTAAAAACTGATCAAAACCAATGCCTCTCCTTCATGACCCCAAATAACCCCTGGTGTCACCCCATTTGAAGAGAAGCTCGAAAATTGTGCTGTGCCAGTTATTGCTGCATCTCTAGATAAGCCCACAACTCGTTTTTATTATGATTCTAGGGCCGGGACCTGGAAGGTCAGACATGACAATGTAGGCTTGATAACTCTCCTACTTTCTACATCTAATTTAGCACCTACAGTAAAAAATCATTTCTATCAGCAGTGCAACCATCACTGATATCTCTTTTTGTCCCATCACAGCAATAATAAGAATCTAAAATTCATTTCAGGGGTGACTGGGCTTTTTGACCCATCTTCTCCTCAAGTACTACGTCAGAAATAGACTTATTTTTGTTCCAAATATTAAATATACACATTTTTGTTTTTATCTTTGGCCTTTATGATAAAGGAGTCTTTATTTGATAACCAGAAGACAATTTAATATACAGCTCAATCTTCTCCATGCTCTCGTCCTCATGCCACTTCAGGTATCAGTCGATTCTTTTTTATGCTGTAGAGCAAGGTTACTACACAGATAGCCAGTGGACGAAAATTTCTGAGGTTGGCTCTAAGCCAAGCAATCTTCTCAATCACGGGCAGGAAGGGTAGAGGGATGTATGTGCATGGGGGTGTGGAGGGAGGGATGGTGGCTGAGGGCCTGGAAAATTAGATAAAGGGTAGGCAGGAGGTACATGAAGTAGCTGAGGTTTCCCTGTGCCCATTCCAACCCCTCAAACAACTCTAGTTATATATTTGGTCGTCGGAAAAGTCATGACGTATTTGTTCTGTTTTTCATTGCAAAAATGCGTCATGACTTTTCCGACAGCCCAATATAATTCAGAACAGCTTTCAGAGTAATTAACTCACTTTCACATAGTAGGGAAAAAATGCCCAGAGATTGTAGGTACCCTATGACAGGCCTGACCATTTTAAATGATGAGAAAACAGGTAGAATGTGATGCTTCAACTAAGTCTACCTACACTGAAATAGTGTAATCTATCAGCCAGGCTCTCCATTCTTAGGGGAGGCTGTGCCTACCACCGAAAGCATCTTCTCAGGTTAGAGCAGGCCTGTCCATCGGCCTCGGGATGCAGCCCTCACATCCCCGTCAGTCTCACCTCCTGACTCTCTTTCCTTTCCTTCCCGCTTCAGCAAGGAAGAGCCAAGCAGTGAAGGACCCTGCCATCCACATTGTATGTTTTTGGCTTTTTCACTGGGAGAGGATCCTAAGGTGTTTTTCCTTTTTTTTAAAAAAAGTCTGTAGGTTTAACATACATGCATGTTTAAGCGGCAAAGTAACAAGTGTCTTAGAAAAAGCTGAATAAACTTGCCTGGTTGTGATCATTTGAAAGGAGTCATGCTTAAAATAACTTTAATCAATGTCAATGTCCACACATTTTTTTGACATTTATATAGTGCTTTATATTTTCAAAGTGCTCATAACTATAGTTTAATGGTAGGCATTCTTCCATTCACTCAGATTTACTGAATGGCTGCACTACCCATTTTGTCCACAATAACGGCTGACCATTGAGTAACATGGGTTCAAAGTGCACAGGTCCACTTATACACAAATTTTTTTCAATATTGTGAATATATTTTCCCTTTCTTATGATTTCCTTAATAACATTTTCTTTATCTTACTTTACTGTAAGAATACAGTATATAATACATATAACATACAACATATGTGTTGACTGTTTACATTATTCACAGAACTTCAGGTCAACAGTAGACTTAGTTAAGTTTTAGGGGAGTCAAATTATATGCATATTTTCGACTGCAAGGGGCTTAAATCCGCTAACCCCCCGTGTTGTTTAGGGGTCAATTGTAACCTCCTTCCCTTCAGCCAGTAACTGGATCTGTTGGCTTCCATTGTCGCCAAGAGCAAATGACCATAAACTTTATTTTTCAAAAAAACTTCAGAGCCATGTTGGAAGTTCTTTATCACCCTGTTAATTGTAGAGGAGTGCTATATGTTCTTTTTACTTCTTTTTCTATTTCAGTGCCAGTATCTTCCTAGGTCAGTATACTCATGTGTGCCTAAACAAGGCTCTGGTTGGAAAGTTTGCCTTGGCATAGTCTTCCTTGGGGTTTGTTGCTTGGGTTTTAGCAAGTCTGTTAATCCTAACGCCCCTGAGGCACGTGCTTATTTTTTTCTGTTGTTTTCCAAAATCAGTTATACTTCAGTATCATCTAAATGAGTCAACCAGCTCGACACAGTTTCCCAGCTTCCTTTTCGCATTTCTGTTTCTGTAGAAGTAACTGCCTTCAACTCTTTTAGTTTGTTCTTTTGGTATTAATATGATCACACTGCTAAAGAACATGTCTTTATTGCTATTCGTAATGTTTTAGTATTAGATACTACGTACTGATTTCCTGCTATGGAAGATGAGCTTTCATTCCATCCCCTACCTGCCCCATTTATGTGTGTCTTTCCCAATTCCATGTCCCAATGTAATTATACCATATACCTGCCATTCAGAATTCAGCTATGTAATAACTAAGATTACATATCCTGTCCTACATGGAGAAATTAGTAAGTAATAAATGTGGTCCCTAACTTTTAAACAAGCTATATGTTTTTAAGTTGTTGTTTGGAATTACGCTGTACTTTTTTCATTATAAATGATGATTATATTCTGCTAGAACTTCTACACCCCCAAAATCCCAAACAATAAAAAAGAAATCCAACCAATTATCTAATCTAGATCATGTGTGTTTTTTCAACTATATGTAAGTACCATTTGCAAAACTGCTTCTGTGAATTCTTCTACAGTTTCAGGTCATATCGTACTAATCTTGTTAGTGGTCACTTTTTCATTCTGTCTCAGATCTCTGTGAGCTAAGATTCTGGAAGCACTATCTTTGTTCTTGACCTGTTTTTCTCTGTCAGGTTTATATGAAGCATATTCACTAACCAGATGTTCAAGTATGTTGTTCTCACAGATGAACCAATTTCTCAAAGTTAGTATCTTTATCCAGCTTCTGCAGCAATTACGTAGTCAGCCTATATTTAATCTTTCATTCCATTCCACAAGCATTCACTGTGGGTGTCTTACATCTACAAGGAAATGTCCTAAGATGGATGTTCTACTGTGGACAGGAAGTAAGCCAGTCAGGTGACACAAGTTACTATGCACATAGATATCCTAAAGTCATCAGGACCATGGATGACTTTAGAATATCTATGTACACCAAAACATAGTAACATTTTGGGGCATTTCTGTTTTTTTCTGGGCAGAGTGCATATTATGTGTGTTGTAAAAATTTTATATGTATATATAAATTCAGATTCTCAAAAAATGTTACGAACCATTGACCTAGAATTAGGGAATACATGAAGTTCTCTTATAAACTACTCATTTGGTGTCTAGAAGCCAATATTCTTTAAATATTTGATGTTTTGAGAGGACCAGCTGACTACTCTATGGGAATGGAAGACAGTAACATAGGGAGTGATGGTCCGAGCTTGTTCACTCCACTCAGCAAATCAAAAGACTTGAGGTGAACTAGGAGCTCCCTCTTTCATAGGCAGTTACAAGCATATGAGGTGCGATCAAAACGTAAAACAAATGAACAAACAAAAAAAGGTGAATATTTTAAAAAAATTACTATAGTAAAAGACACATTGCCATTGATCCCTCTCAAAACACTTCCCCTCACTTCGAACACACTTATCCCATTGTTCTTGCCACTTTCTGAAGCAGTTCTGGAAGTCCTCTTTCATGAGTGTCTTTAGTTGCGCTGTCGTGGCTGTATCCATGTCCTGAATCGATTCAAAATATTTATCTTTCATGGTCATTTTGACTTTGGGGAAGAGCCAGAAGTTGCATGGTACCAGATCCGGTGAGTAAGGTGGATTAGGACACACTGTAATGTTACCATTTGACAGAAATTGACATACCAGAAGTGATGTGTGACACGGAACCTTTCCATTGTGATCACAAAACATAGCGAATGCTGCTGCCGGGTGCCATCCAACAGAAAGGCAGGGATCTTCAATATAGGAAGTTGCACGGAGAACCTCAGTAACAGTGTGTGACAAGTTTCAATTTGTTTGGTGCAGCTGGATGTGAGCTATGGCTGAGAGCAGGTGTGTTTTAAAGTGTGCTGTAAATCATCCTCCATCATGACAATGCTCCGTGTCACACGTCACTTCTGGATCTGGCATCATGTGACTTCTGGCTCTTCCCCAAAGTCAAAATGATTCAGGACTTCGAGGCAGTCACAAAAGTGCAACTAAAGACACGGAAGAGAACTTCCAGGACTGCTTTAGAAAGTGGCAAGAATGATGAGATAAGTAAAAGACATAAGAATTTGTCTATTATCATTTTTTTTTATTCACACATTCATAGTGTTGTTTGATTACACCTTGTATGCTTCGGGAATCTGGAGCCCCATTTCAGGTGGCTTCTCAAAGTTTTAGTTACAACCTGCATACAGTCCCTTTCCCTTAGAAGAGTTTTAATAAAAAACAGTGCTCCCCATCTCATTCTATTTCCAATGATATTTGGCATCAAGAGTACCAGGCACATAATTTGCCCACAATTTCATGCAGTGTATGACACTCATTGTTTTGTTAGCCCTAGATGCTGAAAGATGAGTCCATAAGACCTATGGAAGGCTAAGTAGACAGAGAGGGTCAAGTTAAGGAACACCATACTAATTCGTAAGGAAGAGAGTTAGTAGGCTGCAGGGCCTCAGAATACCATCTTAATCAATGCCTAATACACACATTTCCGAAAAAATATTTTTTTTAGCACAGTGACATCTAGATCTAGCAAGAGAGTTAAGAATTAAAGATGAGTGGCTATGATATTTTTAACCTTTGTAAATTTCCTCTAAGGTTCTGTTGCTTTTCTTCTGTTTTCAACAGAGATTAGCAAAAAGTCAAAGTGCAAAAGGAGTTTGGGCATGACGAGGAAGAGCTTAATCCCTGGACCTTACTTGGAGCTGGTCCCGGGGTGAAAGAAAACATGCAAACTGTTGGGAAGGCAAAGTGGGATGCCTGGGAGCAAGCGAGAGATGAGACTCACTGCCGGAGCCTGACCCTAACACTTACAGACACCCCTTTGAACAGAGAGAACAGGACTGGTATCTATCACCCCCTGTCCATTCACTCATTTTGGCCTGATCACGGAAGCAGCACTGGGTAAAAAATTGCCTTGCCAAGCCTCAGGGAGCACAGAGTCCTACATCTTTAAAGTTGCCATGCTGGTTAGAGCATTTTGCCTTTAAATGAGTACAGTTTTGGCTCTAAAATCCTATACATTTAAAATAGAAATTGAGGATTCTGTATTTTAATTAAGTCTCTTAGAGATTTATTTTAGGCACTGCTTTTCTTTCTTTCTTGCCACTAGAATTTATTATAGGTAGAGTGGCTAGGCAGCAGAGTATAGAGACAGAATGCGTGGTTTTAGATCCTAACTCCACCACTGGCTGGAGACTTCGAGCAAGTTACTTATACTCTTTGTGCCTCAATGTCCTCAACTGTAAAATGGGGATAAGAACAGTCATTAAATGAATTTATGTAAAGCACCAAAAAAAAAGTGCCTGCCACGTGGTGAGCACTAGACAAGGTGGAAACCACCAGCACCGTCGAGTTTACAAGTCATAGGATTCTTCCTTCAAACTCTCTCATTCATTCTTTTCTGCCTACGCTCGTATTGGCCAGCAAAGCTTAGACCTCTTAACCTCATGGCCACACTATTTCCTTACGCTCTCAACGCCTGCCTGCAGTCTTTCTCCACTTTGATGCATCCTGCATATTGTTCCGAATTTCATCTTTCTATTAACACTACTGAAATTGTGTCACTCTGCTGCTCAAAAACATCTAAACAGTAGATGTTGCCTATGGAATAGGTACTACTGATTGCTCAGCTTGTGATCATTATTTAGGATGATAATGAAGTTTTGAGTCTGGGTGTAATTAGAGTAAAAATTCTCTTGACAAACCTGAAACCACCTGGTAAAGGTCTTTCTCATTCTTCACTAGAAACCCTGTACTTTGGAAGAACCAGACTTCTTACAATTTTCTAGAAACACGTTGTACCTCACTCCTAATATTCTTCATATATTGAAAAGCTAAGCTTAAAGGTTACTTTTCTGGACAGTGACCTTGATCATCACACTCGTGAGCCTCCAAGTTTTAAGGGCCCTTTGTGTCACTCTTACAGCATTCGGGACACACTGTCTTGTATTATCGCTATTTATATCATCTTTGTCTTCCTTTATGGATTATATGCTACATGAAAGTAAGGAACACCTAGGAGTGAACACCTAGTGTAGCAACCAGCTCAGGCCCTTGCATAGAGAGGCTTATTTGATAGTAGACAAATTCATTAGTGTTATCCTAACTGTAGTTTTAAGTATAATTTCTAACATATCAGTAGTTATGATTGCTGCAGTGAGCAAGAGCCTTAAATTACTCCCCAAAGCCATGTTCTTGGTCACCGTGGACACTAAGGACTGCTGTGGTCACTGCACATGGGGGAGAAGTACCAGTGGGGAGTCTTCTTCCCACTTCTAATCAGCCCCCGTATAACTCAATAAAGTCAAATTGAACTATTGGGCTGTCGAAAAAGTCATGACGTATTTTTTCTGTTTTTTGTTGCAAAAATGCATCACGACTTTTCCAACAACCCAATATTTCACAGCGGGCTTGAAGTTCCTTAATGGGCTAGATAGCATTTCAGATACCTGACAAACTACCTATTTGATAAACTTTTTAAACCTTTGGAGAACACACTGCTTTTCATTTTAATAGCATTTGACTCTCGGTTAACTTGGTAAGACTAAGGAGGGCATCCCCTAGGGGTCTCAGGGCTCCTGAGGGTCTTTGCTGACTTAACATCAGGTTAGCTGGGAGGAGACCCATCAATTACTGCTTTGCATTAACTCTGTAATGGTCCCAGTGATGTCAACCATGTTTTTGTGCTTGATTCCAGAACCAACTAAAATTTACATGTAGAATTCTTCCTCCACCTTTTGTATATTTGTTTGTTCTTAAGTAACAAGTTCAAAGCTCCCAGAAAGTAGTAAGAGAGGCTACTCTGAGGTTTCACAGATAATAAAGGTCTAGAGAAAAGGGAGTCAAAAAATACAGAACGCATGGAAAGTAATTTTTTACTCCAATTGTATGCCTCGATACTGAGTAATATCCAGATAAGAGTTGGTGAGTATCATAGTATTTCAGGAGAAAGATTTCATTCATGAACTATGAATTTCCCCTAATAACGAAAGCTATTTCATCCTTGAGTTTTCCTAGCTGCTCTTGACCTCACACAAAGTTTTGGATCTGCACAGCTTTTGAAGGTAGTCTACATTCTGTGTAAACACACAGGCACTCCCATGAAATCCATTTCTGCCTTTCCAATTTCAGTTTCCCCTGTCACTGCACTTAAAGTATCTTGTTTAAAAGAATATATAGTCAAAGGATTAAAAACTGTTAAAAATAACTCCAAGACTTAGAATAGATTAAGACTAAGAAATGAAAAATGTTTTTTTAGACTATGTAACTATGGCAATTCAAGCCATCATAAAATTGAAAGTGTGAAATAAACCACTAAGATTTTTGAGTTTTCAAGAACTACATTTTTCTTTCTTCTATGACCAAATTAAATACTTGGATTAAAAATTATGCTAAAAATGGATAAATACACAGTGGAGAAAGCAGACAATACCTTAACCAAATGATCAAAATTAACATCATCAATAAGGCACAAAAGGGCATCGTCTCCCTCCAGATGTCATGTTCCCGAGACACAACATCATTTATTTGGTTTAACAGGCACAACACATAACATGAATCTAATCATGAGAAAACCTCAAGCCTAAATTGAGGGACATTCCATAAAATAAATGGTCCATATTCTTTAAAAATGTATTTCAAAACATTATGAAAGATAAAGAAAAGCTGAGGAACTGTCTAGATTAAAGGAGAGTAAATTGATATGACAATTAAATATAAGACCTGATCCTGAACTGAATCCTATATCAGAAAAACAACAGGACATTGCTGGGACTCTTGACGATATTGAAATATGAAAGATTAGATAAAGCATTGTATCAATGTGAAATTTTCTGAATTTGATAACAATACTGTGGTTACATAAGATACTCATTTTTAGGAAATACACACTAAAAATTAAAGACTGTACTCTGTATGTCTGTAATCTGATGTCTGTAATCTACTCTGAAATTGTTCAGGGGAAAAATATCTATGTTTAAATCAGTCTGTCTCTCTCTTGAGAAAAAGCAAATTCAGCAAAATGTTATGAACTGATGAATCTTGGTAAAGGGTATACTCTAGATAGTCTATTGAAACATTTAAAATCAGTTTAAAATCATTTTTAAGAAGTTTAATATTTTTAATATTTTTATATTAATATATTTAAAAATATTTAAATATTTTTAATATTTAATGTTTTTCTAGGGCCTATAAATAAAAAAAAATCACTGCTATAGTAGAATGACAACTTTGTAAACCAATACTTTTTTGGTCAAAATGTTCTATTTCTGGAATAAATATTTATTCTACTGTTTATAAGACCATAGAGTCAGAGGAAGGATGGAGTCTAGGCCTCAGGCATCTCACTGAATAGTCATGTAACCTTGGTCAAATGTCCCGAACTTCTCTGAGACTCAATTAACTCATCTGTAAAGTGAAAAATAATAGCAGATAGCTAAAAGTATTGTTGGAAGAACAAGATGAGACAAAGTACGTGAAAAGCACAGACTATGTGTTTCTCGCACATATTAACATTCAAACAAAAAAATTTTCTTTTTCTTGCCCTTATAACTTCTAATCTTATATACCATTTTTATGAAGGTACTTTATTATGAGTAGCAAAAATAAAGGATCAGGACATTTGTCTTAGATATAAGATTTCAGATAGAACGTAATTAGTTGAGTACATTTTTATCTATTTAAATGTGTATCTGCTCATATTAGATTTGTTAGCCCTTAATTATGAAATAAACATAGTTCCAAAAGGCAAGAGTTAGCAAACAGTGTCATGTTAAATTACCAAATATATTCTGTTGACCTAAATCCACATTTAACATTAGATCTAATGCTTGCAAATAACTTATAAGTCCCTTGGAACGTTATAAATATGGAGTTATTAATGAACCACAGTTACAGAAAAAATAATATAAGAGCAAAAAATAAGATAGATCATTATGAGGTTCTTTATCTTTAGAAGTTGTTCCAAAGAGTCTACTCATTTCTCAAGTTGTTAAGATAATAAAAAGTGAGTTCAAATTGAATACTACAATTTTAATAAATCAAGTTCATATGAAAGGCATAAAAGAATTATGTAGATCCTTGCAATTTTTCTGAAACTTATATAAAACAAGGCATATAATCACCACTGAAAAAAAGTTAGATTTAAATATAATAAAGATGACTTTCCAAAGGATAGAATTCATATTCTCTTTATTTAATATAAATTCACTCAGTCCGTCTCAACCCTGTATGCACCAACATTTACCATCTCAGAGAAGAACTTACAACCACACATCTTCCTACTGTTTTGGTAATCATAAATTCATGAAAGCAGCAGGATAAAAATAAATGCCAAAAGCAGAAAATTAAACAATCAGAAGAAAGCAAGTTGAGTGCAGTTTTTCTACAGAAGGCTTTTCTTTTTTTAAGATTTTCTATAGGCTCACTATGAAGTACAAATTACGATTGCTATCACTGAACTCAAAGCTCTCAAATCATGTCTCACTCTTCAATGTCACGAAGTTGGATTATTTTAGAACACTTGAAATACTAAGATTCCCAAGATAAACCATGATCCCAAACTATAGTCAACCCTGATTTGTTTTCTTGAAATGGCTTGTAATTAACAGAAGAGTCACATGAAAGGGCTTTAGGTATCAACAAAAATCTGTGTTTTTCTTTTCTTATCTTTACCATCCTGAACAGAAACCAATCTCACAAAACCATGGCTCCTTCCTGGAGTTGCAGTCTACACATGTCTAGTACATGTCTTGTCCTGTGGGCTTGACTACACAAAGCTGATTTACGTGATAATGGAATTCAGTTCATCAATAGCACATCAGGACTTAATAAAAAGCTAGGCAGTGCTCTGTGGCAGGCAGGCAAGAGGTCAGATTCTGAGGAAAGAAAATTAGGGGGAGCCATTAGGGTACACTGAGAGGACGTTGGGATTTTCTGAGAGAATGATTTAGGCTGAGAGGATTTAGAAACATACTCTTAAAAACAAAATCACCCGTGGCAGAAAAAACTAAGAGAGGTCTCACGGGGGACACCTCTCTCCTGTGGTGTCTACGTGGGGCCTGCGTTCAGGTTCCTGGGTGGTGAGGTGCTGCACCACCAGCCCACACCACCCATGCACATGTTTTAGGCCCCAAGAGCACTTCCTTCTTAGAAACAGCACTTAGCATTTTCTTTTATGAGATTTTGACAAGACACTCTGCTTTGGTTTACTCCAAATTAATCATATTTATTAAATTCTCTAACATTTCAGGTTCAAGATGGTAGACAACTGCAGAGCTTGATGGTACTGCAAGGCCAAGGTATCATTAACATTGGTAAACGTCCCTCTCCACAGCTGACACTTAACAATTCTTGTTATGTTCACATCCTTCAAAGATCCAAATGATATCACCTCCTTTTCTTTAGTCTTTTAGTGTCAGAGTAGAACAAAAGGTAAGTGATCCAATTGGAGCTCCAGCTTCTTCAAATGTTCTTAAATCCAGAGAGTTTTCTACAGGTTCAAACACACACACACACACACACACACACACACACACACACACACACAGACAGACAGACAGACAGACACACACACACACACACACACGATAAGCTTATCTTATGGTGCTTAGAAAAACAAAAATACAAAGAAAGATGAAGAGGCTACAGGGAAAAAGCCAATACTGTAACTGCCCTGTAGAAACCGTTTGGGTACACATAAAATCACGCGGGGAAAGGGACAGAGAATAGACAGGGCAGGGGTCTGGAGCGGCTGGCATTTCCCCTTTTAAGTAGAAGAGGCACAGGCTGGTCCGGGAGCAATCTCCTGACAGTTAGGAAATAGGACATCAACAGCACCAGCCAGCACAGGAGCAAAGGCAGAAACAAGTTGGAATGCCCTACATTTCAGGCATGTGCAAGGGTCCTAGAAGGATGCTCTGGCCTACCCATATCTGATCTGTTGAGCCTAGAATCTGAAAACCAATTAAGTGACCTTCTATAGAGTCAACAATCTCCACTGAACACAGAATAACTTTGCTGACATGTAGTAAGTCTCGGACTTGGAATAATTAAGTCCGAAGGAAGAATACTGATTGAAGGTCTCAGGAATAAGTCACACAGATTTCTGAAATCCCTCTGGTATTCTCCAACCTGTCTTGCATGATCTCCCAGTGGGGCCTACTGACTCTCTTACTCCCACTCCACTGCACGTAGAATGAGCTTTCAAAAGCAAACATGATCGCTGCTGTTCAGTAGTTCCCTGCTCCCCACAGGGCAGTCTAAAGCTACTTCCCATGGCTGATAAGGGCATCTCAGTCTAAGTCTTGTTTATAGCTCCTCATGTATTCATTAACAATAACCTACACATGCAGGTTGTCCTCCAGCCCACCAAAACATGAGCAAATCTCACAACACACCTCACTGCCCTAAATATCATGCATCTTATACTCATTAAATGTTCCATGTTCTCTTTATTCCCAGGTTTTTTCACATGCTGCTCCCTCTAGAGAAGTGGAGGCAGAGGAGGTGAACACAGAGGCATGCTGGGAACTGTATGCAGCCAGGTACTGTGGGAGCATGAAGTGTATTAAAAGGAATGGCAAGGCCTAACAGGTGAAGAGACAGGCTGGAACTTCTCTCTGTGATCTTAAGGGAATGCATGACTCTGAGCCTCAGTTTCCTCGTGTGTAAAATAACTATAATAATGGTGTTTACGTCACAAAGAGGTGAGAATGAAAGTAGGTAATAGATGTAAAGTGCTCAGAACAATGTCTGATGCACACTGATTGCTAAATTAATGTTCATTCTTATTGTTATTTTTGTTGTGTCATTATTATGATTAGGCCTAAAGAGTATTGTGCCTGCTGGGTAGCATCAAGGAGAAGTTTTCACAGACCCAGGAAAGAACACACATCATCTACAGTCACAGCAAATCCTGGGTAGCAGAAAGGGCTAAAAATCAGTTAATTTGGCTGACTCAAAAAGCCAGATAATGCTCTCAGATCAAAATATTCCCTAGTTAGCACATTAGGTTCCTATTGCTGCAGTCACTATCACAAGCATAGTGGCTTAAAAAACCATGAATTTATTAGCTTACAGCTTTGGCGGCCAGGCATCTGAAATGTATCTATGGTCTAAAATCAAGATGGCGGCAGGGCTGCGTGTTCCTTCTGTCGGCTCCAGGGGAGATCTGCCCCTGCCTTTTCCAGCTTCTAGAGGCCGCCAGCTTTCTTCAGCTTATGGTCCTGCCACTTCTGTCCTCATGGCTCCTCCCTCTAATTTCAAACCTCTTGTGCCCCTCTTTTAAGAACCCTTGTGATTACATTGAACCCACCTGGGTAATCCATTTATAATTTCCCCATTTCAAATGATTTAACTTAATCCTGTCTGCAAAGTCTTTTTTACTATGTAAGGCAACACACTCACAGGTTATGGGATTAGGACAGACATCCTTGGGTGCCCACTATTCTCTCTACCACTGTGGGTCTCTTTGCTGCCATTTTGAGCCGCCTTAAACAACTAATTTAATTATATTAAAGTATTCTTAGTTCATATTCCAGAAAAAGTCAGTAATTGATTATAAACAAAAAGTCATCAGATTTATAATAAGGTAAAAGGTGAAAGAATTGGGAAATGCAGATAACATATTTAGGCTAATGATCTAGAAAAAGCACCTAAACTTTCTAAATATGGTTTGAAAGGAGACCTTAAAATCATGATAGAGAATCAAAGATTAAGAAGAGTTTCAAAGACCTCAGTGATCATTCAATTCAATTCTCCATTTGATAAATGAACAGCACCTGTATTAAAACTCACACAAGGCAGGAGGGTTTCAATCCTCCCTCTGGATTGAAATCTAGCTCCTACCTCCCTGGTGTTACTACAGCCATCATGAAAGACTCTGTTAAGTGATCTGCTGAAATATATATACAACAAAACTATAGTCAGGCCAAAAAACAAAAACAAAACAAACAAAAACAAAAACAAAAAAACAAAACAAAACAACCCTATCAAAAAACCGAAATAAAAAGAGAAATGATATGTCTAGAAACGAGCAGTTAAAACCAACTGGAAGGATCAAATACAGTTAACTGCATAAGAATCCCTAGATATTTCCTCTAGAAAGAGAAGTCAAAATACAAAGAATCTTGAGAAAACGGAGTTTCTCTATAGGTGTGTTTGGGAATCAATCTAGGATAGAATGTACTTAACTATCTATAGTATAAAATCTCTTGAAAATATTTTTTCCTCTCCCCCAAAGAAAAACAGTTTAATTTGAAAATCAGAAACCATGTAAACAATGTAATTATGTTATCTAATAATATAAAAGTATCAGGATCCCTTCCATTAAGACAACTTGATGGTCTCTAAAATACTGAGTTGTTAAACTTTAGCCATCACACTCAGAAACAACAAAAAGTTTTAAAAGCATTTAGAGAAAGTGATGAAATTCTTTCTATATGCTGTATTTCTCTGTTTTACTTTTTAAAAATGAAATATGTTCTGGATTTGGGAGCACCATTATATGACATTGAATAAGCTTCTGTATAGGATTTAAGAACATTCCCTATCCAACATCTATTCCAAGTGGTCATCTTGCCTTGGTATGAATATCTGCTCACAGGGAAATCTACTGTGGATGGTTTCATTGAAACTGTCTGTATCTATCTCCCCCAAGGATGTCCCTCCAGCTCTCTCAGGAACACACAATCACACACCTCAAGGCTGAGGCGGGCAGTGTCTACTGTGGCCTCGTGATCCTTAGGGTAAATATTCTAGAAATTGCAGGTAAGTGTGTTATGATTCTCTCATAATGACATATATTTAAAGATCTTATCTTTACACTCTGGTTCCAAAACATAAGACAAGCAAGTAGGTGGATTTAATATCACAATTTAACATTTTAAACCAATATGAACATTCCAACAGCAACTCTTGTCACCTAAAGATTTTTTTTTTCAATTCATAGGTCTCTTTAAGATTTCATTACACCATTATTCTTTGTCAAAATTTTCTTTAAAAAAAAGTTTGGAATTAATAGCTAAGGGTCAAATGACTTTTTAAACTTAAGCAACCTTTTCTAGGCAGACTAACAATCTCACCCACAACTTTAAAATATTACTCGAATTACTTAAGATTAATAAAGACTAATGAAGGAAGACTCAACGGAACAGAAAATATAAACATGCAAATTCCACCTTTCATCTAAAACTCTAAGGTCATTCTCATTTGGTTTAGGTGATTTCACTATTAAATCTCTTATACATTAATAATCTTGCAAAAGCTAAGAAAAAAATAAATTTTAGTTTATCCTGTTCATGAGAATATATATTGTCTAATTTATTTTCATTATAAACTTAAGAAGGCTATA
>NW_017731400.1:3203638-3205854 GCF_001890085.2 Hipposideros armiger
GGGGTCCTTATAAGAAAATAGCCACGTGAAGACAGAGATACAAAGAGACACAATATGACGATGAAGGCAGACATTGATAATTATGCAGCTCCAAGCGAAGGAAAAAGATGACCAGCAAACCACCCAAAGTTAGGAAGAAGCAAGGAAGAATTCCCATACATGGGCCAGAGGGGCAGGGGCCTGCCTTTGGACTTCTAGTCTCAAGAACTCTGAATCAATAAATTTCTGTTGTTTTAAAATGAAATGAGCTATCAAGCCACGGAAAGACATGGAGGGACCTTAAATGCATAATACTAAGTGAAATAAGCCAATTTGAAAATGCTACCTACTGTATAATTCCAACTATATGACATTCTGGAAAAGACAAAACTATGGAGACAGTAAATATATCAGTGGTTTCCAGGTGTTACGGAGGAGGGAGGGAGGAAGAGGTGGAGCACAGGATTTTTAGAGACGTGAAACTATTCTATATGCTACTATAGTGGTGGGTACATGTCATTACACATTTGTCCAAACCCATAGAATGTACGACACCAAAAGTGAAATGTAAGTCATGGATTTTGGGGGATGATGTGTCAATGGAGGCTCACTGATGTAACACACGTACCATTCTAATGTTGATACTGGGGGAGGCCGAACATGTGTGTGAGCAGGGCACATAAGGGAACTCTATGTACTTTGTGCTCTGTTTTGTTGTCAACATTAAACTGCTCTAAAATAAAAAGCCTGAAAAAAAAAAGTTTCTGCTATGCCAGGACTGGGTGACTAAGTCTAAAAATGTAAGGACGATGCTAAGGGCCTATGTTTACAAGAACAACAACAAAAAAGCATCTGACAGCTGATCTGATACAATGAGTTGTGCCCTGCTTCTGGCTAAGGCAAACCAGATTGTATCAGACCAATATCTTGCCAAGAACAACTAGAAAAAGGTGAATACAATTTCTAAAATGTTGCCAAGGCAGTGAGGACCTGAGGGACCAAGATCCCAGAGAGAGGGGAAGTCCATAAGCTCAGTACTTGCAAGAGCCACTTTTTCCTTCTAGGCATTCATCCATTTGCATGCAGTGGCTGGGAAGCGCAGCAGCCACGCACAAGTTAAGAGGCTGAGAAAGTACACAGAGTCTTATGCATTCTCATGAGCCTGGGAGACGAAAGTTAGAGTTGAAGACCAGCCGTGAAGAAGGGCCCTGGTAACCACCACAGAATTTCAGTTGAGACCCTAAAGAGCTCTACTCAGTGGTATGTGGGATCCAGCATTATAGCAGCTCACAGGAGCTGACTGCATGTATCTCTTCCCAATTCCATGTTCAGTGATGTCAAATTGGTAGTTTGAATCCTGCAACAGTGGATGTATTTACACTATGGAAATAGGCAAACGTTACAACTCAGAACACTTCCCACTGAGAGTCAATTGTTAAACACCAGCACACACAGGCTGCACTTAAAAAGGCAAATGGGAAATAAAACAATCCTCAGAAAGACTGAAAAACAATTTCAAAAAATCAACAAGGGTCATCAATGAATAGAAATGATTGGATACATAGAAAGGAAGATGAATGGTCAAAGAGAAAAAAAACAAACAAAGACAAAACCAACCAACCAATATTAGATCCAGATATTGGAGAATTCAGAATGGATTTTAAGATAATTGAGTAATATGTTAAAAAAATGCAAAAGAAAATATAAGGAATTTCACTAAAACACTGTGATCTAAGAAAAATAATCAAATTATAATTCTAGAAGTAAAAAATAAACTAAAATTAGAAATTCCATAGATGCGTTTGACATCAGATTAAAAACAGACGAAGAAAGGATCAGTGAACTAAAACAGCACTTCACAAATTTTAATGTATACACAAGTCATTTGGAGATACAGAGTAGGATTGAATAAATTGGGATTTATAGGCAATGGAACATTCTATATATAGCAATGAAAATAGATGAGCTACAGCTACTTGCAAAAGCAGACTAGTCTCACCGATATAAAGCTTAAAAAAAAGCCAAACATTTAAACACCCATGAATTCTTTCATTTATATCGAACTTAAAAAACAGGTCAAACTAATGTATGGTGTTAGAATAAAGTCTAACGAATTCTGCTGGGGAGTGGGACCTGATGGGAACCTCTGGGCTACTGGTAACGTTCTACTTCTTGATCTGATTGGTGATAACACAGAAGTATTCACTTTATGAAAATATACAGCTGTTCACTTTTCC
>NW_017731400.1:3207219-3219850 GCF_001890085.2 Hipposideros armiger
GTTAAAAAAATTCTATTTCCTCTTTAGGCTTATTTACATTTTTCCATTTTTAGGCAATGAATCTAGAAACTAATATTTTTGTTTGAGACTATTAATTCCTGGGGCATTCTGGGAAACAGTTTGCCTTCACTGTATCTCAAACTTTTTTCACATTAAAGTCATCTTACTGTAATATAGCTATAATCATGTAAGGATGAAATTATATTGAGGGTCACTGAGAAAGCAACACACACCTAAAATATACAGACAGATAGACAGTAAGCATCAAATCTATCCCAAGGAAAAACAGGAAAACACAGGACCCAGTAATTAACAAATTATGAAAAGGGTCTCTTAAGAAGCAGGGGAAAAATGAAGCCCTCTTTGCTCACAGGTATTTAAAATGTTGACTTATTTTGAAACATCCAAGGATTCATTTTATAAACAGGCAAATACTAGATATTAAATTTTTTTCCTTAAGTGTCATCTGAACCTCACTCCCCAAAAGAAGCTATAAAGGTGATACTTCATGAGAAGCTTTTTTTTTTTAGCTGAGCCATCCTGCCACCTATTGGCAGCTCAGCAGCAGCTCAGCTCGGGCCGGGATTCTAACCGCTGTTGCTCAGAGCTCACACTCTTGAGTGAGCTCTTAACCAAGTGAGCCACTCAGCCGGCCCTTTTAAAGGTGATATTTTAGTTGCTAAGGTCATTTAACACATCCAAAGTCCCCTCCCTGCCCCCAACTTGGAAAACTACTCATCTTTTGTAACTTAAAGGTTATACTACAAGCCAGGTGTATTCAGGTAGGCAACACAGGTGCATTTTTATATCTATTGGCTAAATATAATACCTTACAAAGAAATATCTTACCACTTGTGCTGGAACTTGTTCCATTTTTGCAGCAGGTGTTCCTGGTCTTGGGTAAAACTGGTTAATAAAGAGGCTTGGAAATTTGTACTCTTCAACAAGTTTCACTGTTTCTTGAAAATCGTGATCTGTTTCCCCAGGAAAACCACAGATAATATCTGTAGCAATAGTTATTCCAGGAACTCTAGAAAATAATGAAACAAAAATATAAAAAGTTGTCTACAATCCATAATTATTCTTTTTCCCTGACATTTGAAATACCATTGTTTCTTTTAATATGAAATTTTATTTTTAGGAAAGGGACATTTACAAATAGTTTTAAAGAGCCCTAAATACTAAAAGCTTATAAAAAGCAGTGGCCCTCTGTCATCAAGGGGCTCCCATTTTTAATTCTTTGAGTTGTTTCTTTGTTCTTCTATATTTTATGATAGATGCTTATTCTGCTATTTGTAGTTTACTGATTTTTAGACAATATTCACTGACTATTAAGGTATATGAGGATTTAGCTCTTTAAATTACTCTATCCCTCCCTTCCCTATATAATCACTGCACAATTTTTAGTTAAATTAATAGTATTTTCACTGGTATAAATGCAAAAATATTCTTCACTATGGAGCCAACTGGTATACTCTCATGAGTTTTCTTTGTCACAACACTGATTTTTTCCTAGAGTTAAGAATTGCCTCTTTTTAAAAAATTTGCTTAATATTCTAAGTCCCTATGCTAATGTTTTCCAGATGATCCATCAGATCTATGAAAAACCAATACTATTTTCTAAGCACTCAATATAGTCTATAATTCACCAGTTCCATTTCTCCCCCTGTGGAAATGCCGCTCCTACTTTCTTCAAGTGTGTGTTGCTTTCATAATGAAACAGCTGTAATCTTTAAATATTACTCCTTGATCTCCTTTCTCCTGGATCCTATGTCTTCCTAATTCTTGATTATTCTATTCTCCCCAATTCTGCTGGAGCCTTCTGTCAGAAGTGTCATCAAAAAGAGTACCAGGAAAATTTTGTTGTTTTTGTCTTAGCATGTTTGAACATGGAACAATCCATGATTGACAGTGGCTGTGCACAGCGCACCCAAATGAAAAGTATTAGCCATCAGAATTTCATATTGTTCCATGTTTTGTTTTTCTTTTAAGATTTTTTTTTTTAATTGGGGAATTGGGGAAGGGGAACAGACAAGTTGCTGTCCTTTTTGTTCTTCAGTCTAGTTGTGGAGGACGTCGCCTCACTGGCCCAAGTTGGCACCATCATTGTGCTCTTCCCAGGTGAGGCAGATCAGTCGCTGGCTTCTGGACGGCAGCTCACAGCGGCTGCTGGCCGCTCACACTGGCTGCTGGCTACACACCGTAGCCCATGGCAACCCACTGCCACAGGGGCTGCAGCCTACGCTGTCATAGATGACTCAGGGCAGCCCAGCTCCAGGTTGAGCTGTTGTTCAGCATCTTAGCTGTAGAGGGCAGTGTCACTGGCCCTCATATGTGGGATCCGAACCGGGGCCCTCTGGCGTCCCAAGCCAGCTCTTAACCAACGCGCCACTCGGCCGGCCCTGTTCCATGTTTTTTTAAAGTAGCAAGGTTGCTGATGAGATGTCCAAGTTCACTCTGACGCACACTTTTTTATACGTGCCCCACTGTCTTTTTGAAAGCTTTTAGAATATTAAAATTATTTTCAATTATTTTAAATTTTATGATAATAGGCCTTGCAGTAGGTATTTAAATCTTTGTATAAGGTACAATCTGGAGACTCATGTTCTTTAGGTCTAGAAAATTTTCTTATGTTGTTTTTAATCACTTCTTTCTCTCTCTGGGATGTCTCTTCTTTGAGTGTTGAAACTACTGAATCAACTCTCTAAGTTTTTTACTGTTATTTTCCATCTTTGTCCTTTTGTTCCATTTTCTGGAAGATTTACTTGAGTTTATCTTCCAACTCGTCTATTGAAAAAATTGAGTTGAATATCTTATTTTACATTTCTAATAGCACTCTCTCGTTCTCCAATTTTCCTTTTCACAGCACACTGATTTTGTTTTAGAGATGCAACAACTTTCCTTATATCTGAGGATATCAATAAAGTGTTTCACAATTTTTCCTCTGCTCAGGGCAATTAGTTCTGTTTCCTCCAGGTTCTTTCATTTTGGTCCCTCTCATTCATGGTTGAGATTTCCCACCAATAAATAGTGACTCTTGCTGTCCATTAATATTTAAGAGTAAAGTACTAAAAGCTTTTCATTATAGAGTGACTGGCTAACAAGCTGCATTTGTTTTTGATAAGCTCAAATGTTAGCATCTTCAAAATCATTCCTCTGTGGCCAGAGTTTCTCAAATATGCTGCAATATTCTATTGCACAAGTATATTAATAATGTAACAACAACAAAATAACATTAACAGTATCCAAAGCTCCAATATTATTCTGAATCCATGAACAGCAGGAAAAAATAGCCTCAAACATTTCAAATCACAGAATACCTATCTATATAATTTTTCTATCACCTACATGCAATGCAGTTCTATAAGAATGAATAGAATGGTGTATCTCATTAAGATATATTAAACATTTGGGAATATAGGAGAGAAGAAAGGATATAACAATGATGAAAAGTAAATGACTGGATGCCTAATACAAACAGCTTCATTAAAACAACAGCTTTCCATGCCTAGTTTGCACAATCCTTTAATTCCTGTGTGAAAGAATAACAAATTTATTTTAAAAAATATTTCTTTCTTGACTTCTTAGTCTCATTTAGCTATTAATGTGACTGAACTTTAATTAGTAAGATAAGTTATAAGGACAACTTTTCTCTATGATGATAAATAGAAAAAGACAATATGCATAGAAAAAAATAAAACAGTATATTTGAAAAAATTTTAAATTTTATTGTGATATAAAAACATTTTTTTTCATTAATGGTGATTATCAAAATTACATTTGAAAGTCATAAACACATGCCTTCACAGTAAACGAGATAAAAAGACCATTTTCTAGACTTACTAAAGCATGTGAAATAGGAAAATTATGTCAGTAACTTCAATTAGCCAATTTTTACACTTGACTTATAACTACTTCTGACCAAAAGAAATCCACAACTAAAAATAAAAGTAATGGATAACAGCAGAAATGACACAGAACAGTACATCTGCCCTAGGAAATTAAAAAAAAAAATCTTAGAAACTGCCTGTTACATACTGCAGAAACAAAGACAATTGGTTATTGTCCTAGGCTGTGAATTGGAATGAACTTGGCACTCGCTTATGGGGTATTCCCACAGGAAAGTCCCTTACTGATTTCCCCCACTCCTCAATACTTCTTGATCCAGTATAGTTGAGCTCAGTATTATGTAACACCTGCTTACTTTGGCCTCAAGGTCCACAGCAAAAAAGAAAAGACAAACCTTTGCAGGAGTCATCATAAATGTTAAAGGAAGGAAATGTTCGATGAATGGATTTAATTGATAACCTACACAAAAAGCTGACTGATAACAGGGGAGAGGACAGGGCACTCTGAACTAGTGAGAGACCTATGTGAGTCAGTATTTAAAAGTAAAAGCAGTTTAACTGGTTTCAAAGTACATAATAATATAAACTGATTGCATATAAAATGTTTTCAAAGTAGAGACTGCACTTTAATGTTTGGTGAGGCTCACTTATACATTAATTTTACATACGTAACTGATGCTATTCATGTTCTTAAAAATAATTCAGCCCCTTAAGTGAACCAACAACAACAACAAAAATCTCATATTTACAATTTTACTTTGTCTAGTAAATAATTCCCTTCAGTATCTGAGAAAATCAGAGAAGTTTGAAGTGGACCAAATTCTGAATTTACATACGATTTAAGTAGCTATGAGGAAATTATAAGGGGTATAAAATAGAATATTAATTCAAATATTTAAAATGCTAATTGTGAGTAAATGATGTTTTTGAGAAGCTATAAATTTTCAAAATGTTAAAATTAAAATAAATAATTTCTATAAATTTATTAAAGCTGTGAGTCTAATGAATATAATTACTAGGTATTATGTGTTTTAAAATTTAGAAGACCTTCCATATTTATGTTTTCATAGTAGTATTAGAGAATAATTCTGAGAGAAAGATGAAACTGAAAATGTTTATTTAGGTTAAATAACAGAAATTTTGACCCATTAAATTATCTGACTTATACAAGCTATTTGCTGGCAAAACGGGTTCATTAAATTACTAGAAATGGAATTAATGAGAAAGATTCCAATTATGCATCTGCCTTGGCAGAAGCAGTGCTGTGATCAGTTAATATAATCTATCAGGACGTGTGGGGAAAGTGCTACCTATTGGCTGGCCTTTGGCCAGCGTTTAAGAAAGCCCCCAATATTTTAAGACATACTTATTTACATTGAATAAAAATACACATATAAATATAACTGATACTATATTTGAAATACTATTAAAATATTGTACTTTAACTTATCTCAAGATTTTCACTCACAATTTGGTGTTACAGTGACAAAAATATGCAAAAGGCTGATTCTCGTTCATGCTTTAGATGAAAAAATTGTTAGCCTCAAATTCCACAGTGAAAAAAAGTGAGACTGACACGCATGCTGTTATCTCAGAAGAAAAAGATAAAAATGATCAGAAAAGGGATCAGACCTATTAAAATGATTAGGCATAAACTAAAAAACATGATTAAAAGAACCATTTTTAGTCCTATGGAGATTAATTCCAGGACAATTACTCAATAGTTCCAGGAAAAGCAAGTTGGAGGTAGGGAGGAGAAAAATATCCTGAATTGAATGAAAATAAATATATCTAAATATATGGGAAGCTGCTGAAGCAGTGCTTAAAAATAAATTTATAGGTTTAAATGTCTCTGTTAGAAAGAGGTAAACACAATAATCTAAGCTTCCACTGAAAGAAGCTAAAAAAGAGGAGCAAAGCAAACCCAAAGGAAGACAAATAGAGCAAATAATTAAGGTACAAGAAGAAGTCAACAAAATAGAAAATAGAGGGGAAAAATCAATAAAAGTAAAGGTGTATCTTTGGGGAAAAGAAAATCAACAAAATCACCAAACTACTAGCTAGACTGAAAAGAAAAAAGAAGAGACAAATGACCGACTTCAGACATGACAGAGACAGCACTACAGATGCCATCAACATTAAAAGATGTCATGAGTAACCTTATACGTGTGGGTTTATTTCTGGGTCTCTATTATGTTCCATGGATCTATGTGTCCAATTTCATGCCAGTACCATGCTGTTTTGATTACTACAGCTTTGTAGTATAGTTTAAAATCAAGGAGGGTGATACCTTCACCTTTGTTCTTCTTTCTCAAGATTGCTTTGGCTAGTGTCAGAGTCCCATGTGGTTCCACAGAAATGTTAGGATTCTTTGTTCCAGTTTTGTGAAAATGCCATTGGTATTTTGATGGGAATTACAGTGACTCTGTGGATTGCAATGGGGATTATGGACATTTTAACAATACTGTTTCTTCCAATCCATGAGTACAATACGTTTTTCCATTTATTTGTGTCATCTTCAATTTGCAGACACTGAAAAACAGTATGGAGTTTCCTAAAAAAATTAAAAACAGAACTATCATGAGATCCAGCAATCCCACTTCTGGGTATTTTCCCAAAGAAAGCAATAACACTCATTTGAAGAGATATATGCACCCTTTTGTTCATTGCAGCATTATTTACAATTGGAAAGATATGGAAGCAACCTAAATGTCCATCAATAGATGAATGGATAAAGAAGCTGTGGTATATATCGTAGGGGTTGAGAACA
Organism: Hipposideros armiger; assembly: GCF_001890085.2. Taxonomy (NCBI): domain Eukaryota; kingdom Metazoa; phylum Chordata; class Mammalia; order Chiroptera; family Hipposideridae; genus Hipposideros; species Hipposideros armiger. Next base: position 3,213,838 of record NW_017731400.1, read on the forward strand.
CCCCAAGATGTGCCTCTGTGGTATGCAAGTTATTTTGAGCTAAAGGCAACTGAGACTCTGTGGGCCTTATTAAGAGAAACTTCTGCCCTCTTTTAACTACCCAGAAAAATTCAAATTAGGGGCCTTGCCCACAATAAGAGATTATCAGAGATAACCTTTTTGATTTACCTATACAGGAGGCCAAAGTACTCATTACCAAATATCTGCTCTTCTTATCACCCTGAAATGACCTTCTTCCTCTCTGAAGCCCCAAGATGCCTTATAGCATCCTTAACTCAGAATTTCATATATACCTCATTTTAACTTACTGTATCTGAACCTCTCATTTATGTGGGATCTCTGACTCTCTCATGTATGTCAGGCTCCCCTATGTGTGTATGTAATGAAATTTGATTATTTTCTCTTGTTAATATCTTATGTAGATTTAATTATTAGAACAGCCGAAAAAACCTGGGCGGTAAAGTTTCTATCTCCCACGCAATATGTACTGTACAGTGGGATATTATTCAGCAATAAAAAAGAAGACAATCCTGCCATTTGCAACAACATTGATGGATCTAGAGGGTGTTATGCTAGCGAATTAAGTCAGACAGAGAAAGACAAACACTTATAGGTGGAATCAAAAAACAAAACAAAAAATATACAGAACAAAACAGAAACATACTGACATATACAAAAAACAAACTGGTGGTTACCAGAGAGCGGAGGGATTAGAGGGTGAGCAAAATACGTAAAGAGGATTAAGAGGTATAAAGTTCCAGTTATAAAATAAATAAGTCATGGGGATATCATGTACAGCATAGGGAATAGAGTCAATACTATTGCAGTAACTTTATAAGGTGATAGATGGTAACTAGACTTATCATGGGGATCATTTCACTATATATATATATATATATATATATATATATATAGAGAGAGAGAGAGAGAGAGAGAGAGAGAGAGAGAGAGAGAGAGAGAGAATCACTGTAATGTACATCTTAAACTACTAGGATTTTGTACATCAATTATACATCCAAAAAGGGGAAACTAAGGGTATATTTTACACCAATAAATTAAAAATTAGATGAAACATGCAAATTCATTGAAAGATATAAATTATAAAGAAACACTCAAGAAGAAACAGAAAATCTGAGTAGTCTTCCATCTATTACAAAAATTAAATTTGTAATTAAAAAAATCTTGCCTCCAAAAAACTAAATGAAGCAAAACAAAACAAAACAAAAGAATAATCCAGGCCCAGATGGTTTCACTGGTGAATTCTATCAAACATTTAAGAAAGAAGAAAACCCGTTCTGCAGAAACTATTTCAAAGATAGGCAGGAAAAAAACTCATTTTATGGGTACAGCAGTAGCCTATCTGAAGACCAGAGAAAGAAATGAAAAATAAACTCCAGACCAATAAATCTGACAAACACAAACAAAAATTCTTAACAAAATATTAGCAACGTGAACCCAGAAACATATAAAAAGGATTGTATATCATGACCAAGTTTTTAATCCCAGGAACACAAAGTTGGTTTGACATGCAAATACTAATTAATGCAATAAGCTATATTAGAAGAATAAAGGTGATCTTAGTAGATTGCAGAAAATTCAGTTGACAAATCCAACACCCATTCATGATCAAAACTCTCAGTAAACAAGGAACAGAGGAAAAACTACCTTAATGTGATAAAGTGTCTACAGCTATTCTCATACTTATAGGTCAAAGATTGAATGCTTTCCCACTAAGATTAGTAACAAGGCAAGGATTTTTGTTCTCTCTCCTTCAACCCAACATATTACTGAAGGCTCTACTCAGTGAAGAAGGGTGACAAAAAGAAATTAAAGGCATATAGGTTGAAAAGGAAGAAATAGTTGTCTTTTTTTTTGCAAAGGACATGATTGTGTATGTAGAAAATTTAAAGAATCTAATGAACCTACTAGAATTAGTGAGTTAAGCAAAGCTCAAGATCAATATACAAAAATCAATTGTATTTTTATATATTAATAAGAAATAATCAGAAAATGAAATCAAGAAAATACTTTCATTCACGATAGCATAAAAAATACTTAAGAATTTGGGAAATGTAACACCTGTATTCCAGAATCAGAGAATTTAAAGAGATTTTCTTAAAATTTGCTGAGAGAAATTAAAGAATGTCTAAATAAAGGGAAAATATATATAATTGGAAGTTTTACTATTGTGATGATGCCATGTCTCTTCAAATTGATATTCAAGCAGATTTAGTGCAACTGCTCACAAAACATCATGTTTTGTTGTAGAAACTGACAGGCTAATTCTAAAATTTATATGGGAATGCAAAGGATTTAGACTAGCCAAACAATATGAAAAGAACAAAGTTGGTGGAATGGATGAACAGGACTTAAAAAGACTTACTATAAAGTTACAGTAATCAAGACAGTGCAGTAGTGGTATGAGAACAGATTGACAGAACAACTTAGAGAGTCCAAAAACATAAAAACCATACATTTATGGTTAATTAATTTTCAACAAAATTGCCAAGGCAAGAGACAGTGTTTCCAATAAATTGTGCTGGAACAATTGGTAACAGATGCAAGGAAAAAAAAAGTTATTAGGTCCTTACCATACATTATATACAAAAAGTACTTTAATATCATAGATATAAATGTAAGAGCTAAAATTACTAAACTTCCAGAAGAAAATATAGGAGAAAATCTTTGTAACCTCAAGTTAGGCAAAGATTTCTTATTGTAACCAACACCAAAAGCACAATTTAAAAAGATGGGATAAACTGATAAATTGGACTTGCTGAAAAGACACCATTAATAAGAACACAAACAAAACTGTATAATGGGCAATCGATTTTACCAACACTTCACTAAAGAAGATGCCTGAATAGTTATATTAGTGCAAAAAAAGTTCCTCAACATTGTTAGTAATCAAGTAATACAAGTTAAAATCATAGAAGACACATTTAAACAGAAAAATGGGTATATTGCAAAAAAGGCTAAAATATATCAGATGTTAGCGAGCACTTAAAGAAAGTGAAACCCTTATTCATTGTAGGTGGGAATTTAAAATGATACGGTCACTTTGGAAAAGTTTGGCAGTTTCTTAAAAAATTAAACATTCACTTACTGTGACTAAGAAAGTTTACTCCTAGTTATCTACCTGAGAGAAATTAAAACATATGTCCACACAAAAACTTGCATGTGGATTGTTTTTAGCAGCGTTCTTCATAATAGTTCCAAAATGGAAACAGTCCAAGTGTCTATCAACTAGTGAATAAATAAACAAAATGTGGCATAGCCATACAATGGAAGTATACTTACAAATAAAAGAACTACCTACTGATACATGCACCAACATGAATGAGCTTTGAAAACATTATTAAGTAAAAGAAGGAAGACACAAAGGATTACTTATTGTTTGATTCCATTGATATGAAATTTCTACAAGAAGCAAAACTATAAAGACAGAAACAGATCAGTGGCTGCCTGGGGCTGGGGGTGGGAGCAGCGATGGACTCCAAACAGACATTAAGAACTTTCTGTCATAAGCAAAGCATTCTAAAATGAAATTGTGATGTTGGTTGCACAAATGTATAAATTTACTGAAAATCTTCAAACTCCACACTTAATGTTTCGTTCATATTGCATGGTATCTGAATTATAACGACAAAAAAATCTGTTAAAAACAAAAGAAAACCAAAACTTTTCTGAAGACAGAGAGATAACAAGAATCCTCCATAACATACTGTCCTCTAACAAGTCCCAAGAGCTGAACTTTTGATGGAGTATAGTCAAAGAATTAAATATGGCCAGATAGGAGGAAAAGACAAGGATAAGTGAGTGGTAAGGTTAAGGCTGAAAGAAAATTATGTTCAAAGCATGACATCATGAAGGACTACAAGAAGGGAAACTTGAACTATTTCCCAAATACCAATATATGACCAAAAGGAACCATTCTATTCATCCTAAAAGGGGAAATTAAAAAAACAAAACAATATGACATTTTCAAATAAACTTAAGAAAATTTTCAGCAGCTTTAAATTTACTTTCATAATTTTATTAAAAAAAATTTTTTTTAAAGAACCTGGGTTGAAAACAGAAAAAGCACTAAAATACTTAGATAAGGGTTGAAAAGCCATTCCTTCATCCATTTATTTCTCTTTCTAACTATGATAGTCACTGTTAAAGTACCTAGAATTACTCTCCTACTGTAAACTTGTGAGAGAGGGGTGTATATCTACAATGTACATTTCAGGTAGGAATGTTGGTGATGAATGAAGATTAAAGAAACACTAAATAAAAGAAGTGCCAATGCCAACAATACCCTTTCTTTATGTCATTCTAGGGTTTCTTTTCTTGAAGTCTGTGGACCTCCTAAAAGTGCATGAAAAATGGTATATTTTTCAGGGGAAAGTGACCACTATTTTTCTTCTGATTCTTTTTTTTTTTTTTTTAAATTGGGGAATTGGGGGAGGGGAAGAGCCAAGTTGTCCTTCAATCTTAGTTGTGGAGGGCGCAGCTAGCTCAGCTCCAAGTCCAGTCGCCATCTGGCTTCAATCTTAGTTGAGGGGGCATAGCCACCATCCCATGCGGGAGTCGAACCAGCAGCCTTGTTGTTAAGAGTGCGTGCTCTATTCCCTGAGCCACCTGGGCATCAGCTCAGCTCAAGGTGCCGAGTTTAGTCTTTAGTTGTGTGTGGGGGTAACCACCATCCCATGAGGGAGTCGAACCAGCTGCACTGTTGTTAGGAGCACGTGCTCTCACCAGCTGAGCCATCCTGCCCCCTGTTGTCAGCTCAGTGGCAGCTCAGCTCAGGCGCAGCATCATGGGCCCATGTGGGAATTGAACTGGCGACCCTGTTGCTCAGAGCTCACGCTCTTAACCAACTGAGCCACTTGGCTGGCCCTCTTCTGATTCTTAAAGCCTTCTGTGACCCAAATAAGATTAGGAATCATTTCTTTGACTGCTTTTGGATCAATAAAAAAAATATTAGGAAAAATGGATAATAGATAATCTTTGACAGTCTTGTATTAGACATTTTTTTTTTTCTGGCAGAGAAAGTAAGGTTCATCTGACAAATCTGAGTGAAATAATCATCATGTCAGTGGCAGATTTAGTAGAATCTGTAAGCTGAGTTATATAATATTTGTTTGTTTTGCAAATCAAAAACGGTCAAGTATCATCAATTTCATAAAGTTTAACCTAACAGAAAAATCAGTAACATAAAGCAGGTCCCGCTCTGTCGATTATGATATTACTTGGAAGATGATAAAAACTGGTGTTATTACTACTGTCTCTTAGCCTCACACACATATATTCTATACAGCAGGTAATACTGGGGCTAGATGTCCAAAACGTACATTTGGTTCCTTCGGCAGTTGGCTTCCTGTTAGGTCCTGAGGAAGGAGGTGTGGAGAGGAGATCAGAAGGTGGGAGCAGAGATCAGCTTAGAGTTTCTGGAAGCGGTTACCCCCCGTTTCTGAGGCAGCAGGCCCCTGTCCTGGCTCCTAGGCTCCAGCAACACAATCTCTCCTTTTGTTCCCATAGGCCTGGTGGCAGTAACTGCTTTCAGTAGTCCTTACTCTCTCGTTACCTCAACTCCCAATCTTTGCTTTTCCAATCTCCTATGTAATGCATTTCCTACCTTAAATATCCTGTGGTAGAAAGAACTAGCATAATTTTTCTTCCTAACAGGATCCTGACCAAAACAATGAAACTCACCAATGTCCATGTCCTACTACTTTAATGAGATCAAATTTACACAGACCACATTCTCTTAGGACTAAAGAAAGAAAATTGGAAATAAATGGTAAAAAGATAGGTTTAGAAAAACCTCAACCCTATTTGTTTGGAAACTGAATACAATAAAAATATAGATGTATTCCTACCAATGAATAGCTGTAATCTTTTTCAAAGTAGAACACATAAAATTTTTGACCTTTAGAAAGAAGTTTAAACCAAATTGTTTAGGGCTGGCCGAGTGCCCTGTTGGTTAGGAGTTGGCTTGGGACACCAGCTCTGAGCAGCAGGGCCC
>NW_017731400.1:3220680-3227791 GCF_001890085.2 Hipposideros armiger
ATTCCCCAGCACTGTCCCCCTCCCCCAATTCCCCAATAAAATCTTTAAAAAAAAACCATTACTCTATCTTTTTAAAAGTAATAAAACTACATTTAATAAGCAAAAAAAATATCCAGATGGCTAATTTAGTTTAAATTTGGTACATTTTTACTCTTGATGTAAAAAAACATTATGTATGAGACAAGGAAAGGAAGAAAAATATGGATAAAATGGCAAATGATTTGCTAAAGCTTTACAAATTTCTGGATATCCTGTGGAATTAGAATTTAAAATGGTAAAAACAAAAACCAAAAAACTATTAAATATGTGGTAGATAAACCAAACCGTGGCTCTTTGCCTTTTCTCTTTCCAATTGGCACTGAGCCATGGGCATCTCTTGGGACAACTGGCACAGGCGCTGTAAGACTGGGAGCCAGAGAAAGCCCTCCCACAAGAAGCCAAAATATGAGCTGGGACGCCCTGCCGGCAACATGACGGCTGGCCCCCACTGCGTACACACAGTCCGTGTGCGTGGAGGCAAGAAGGAGTGCTGTGCATTGGGGCTAGATGTGGGGACCTTCTCCTGGGGCTCTGAGTGCTGTACGCGCAAAACAAGGATTATTGATGCTGTCTACAATGCATGCAACAACGAACTGGTCCGCACCAAGACTCTTGTAGAGAACTGCCTCACGCTCATTGACAGCACACAGAACTGACAGTGGTATGAATCCCACCGTGCACTGCCCCTGGGCTGCAAGGTGGAGGCCAAGCTGACTCCTGGGGAGGAAGAGATTTTAAACAAAAAATGATCAAAGAAAATTCAGAAGAAATATGATGAAAAGAAAAAGAATGCCCAAATCAGCAGTCTTCTAGAGGAGCAGTTCGAGCAGGGCAGATTCTTGCAAGCATCGTTTCAAGACCAGGCCAGTGTGGCCGAGCAGATGGCTCTGTGCTGGAGGGCAGGGAGCTGGAGTTCTATCTGAGGAAAACCAAGGCCGCAAAGGCAAAGAACTCATCCTCCCTCCTAGCTTAGCTCATGCAATAAAGGTGTTGGTGTTCTGGAAAAAAGAAAAAAGAAAAAAGAAAAAAAAAAAGGAAATCTGTGGTAAAAACTGATTAGGTATATGGGAAGAATGTTTCTGAAACTCAAAAGAAACATGATTGTCAAATAGGCCAAAAATAAGAGAGGGGCAAACCAGAGGCAGATGACACCAATAATTTAGTGTCATTCATTACATTTCTAAACCTGGTATAAATCCAAAACACACAGTTTGGCTTCAAGCAAAAATCAAAAGAATCATCACTGTTAACTAAAAATTAAGTAAGTACTATGTTGAGTAAGTTTTTTATCCTGTAACACTCTGCTTGCATTCCACAGCAAATATTTTGGAATAAGCACAAAGCCTTGCATAAGACCAAAGATATTGCTGTAAAAATTAAAAGTAAGTACACTGGATAATATTGTTATAACATTTAAAAGGAACCATATTAAAATTCACAGGATTTTTGCACATCTGTTATTAAAATCATTGTATGATATTGCTGGTTAAAGTGAAGATATTTACTATCTATGGTACTGTTAACACAATTCTTATGAGTTTTTCTGTTTCTATGGTAACATAAATTATAAGGTTCAATAAGGCCAGATTCAGTAATGTGTATTTTTCTGTTATTCAAGGTGAAAAGGAAATGAAACATTTCTAACATTCATAAACTGCAGCAAATGTCTGAATTGCATTTAGAGATAAGACGATAATTACTAAAGTAATTAGAATTCTTCCTGGATGGAATTATTTCGCACACAGTGGAAATTTAGGTTTGGGAATGAAAGCAGGGGTCCGAGTATATTCAGCATCAGTAATTAATTACAACCAAAACCAATATACTATTCTGATACCTTGGAACAGACTATACCTTCTTCTGTCTGCTTCTGACTACAATATGAAAGAAACTGGTCCCCCACCCCCATCCCTTAAGTCAGAAAGATAAAGTGGGTGCAATCATTTTATTCAAGAGAAAATCCAATTACAGAAATAATCAACTTTTCCCTCTTGCTTTATTTTTTTCATATTTGAAAGGGCATTCACATTAGCAGAACCAATTAAACGAATATCAGGACAGGGCAAAAACTACAAAGTTGGGCAAGTTTCTTAAATCTTTTTAAATTAAACTTTGAAAAAAACACACTTATTGAAATTTTAAGAGACTCAAACCCAGATCATAGCATTCTTTAATGGGAAAGCATAATTGGAAGGTGACTAAACAGCAGGTTTCAGGAAGAATAATTTATAAAATTACACAAGTATAGTGCATTTGCCTCTAATATGCAGTCTACTATAAATAAGAAATTAGGCAAATTTTTACTTTTAATGGAAGTGTTGTCATCATCAAGAAATGGCACTCAGAGGCATTACATTTCATGTCTTATGCTATCCTAAAATGCAATTTATATAGTTATCATAAAAAATAATACTGAAAACAAAATACATATATAGAGAGAGTAAGGGAGAGAAAGAGAACCAGAAGCCATTAAATCAAAACAGAATTATTTGCAATTACTTTCTTTATCCCTTATTAGTTGAACTCATGTTTTGTTTAAATTCAGTTTATCCTAAAAATCAGATCAAGGGTTGGCAAACTATGGCTCAGGGCCAAATTCAGCCATTGTCTGCTTCATAAATAAAGTTTTATTGGAACACAGCCACACCCATTCATTGACATATTGTCTATGGCTGCTTCGGGTACAGGACCAGAGTTGAGTAACTGTGATAGTTGCAACAGAGGCTGTTGCACAAAACCAAACATATTTATTATCTGCAGAGATTCTAACCAACCAGCTCCATGAGTCTGATTTTTGTTAGGTATTCCCAAGGACACCCCAGGGTGAATTTGAGGGGACACTGGGCTCTACTACACAGGCCTAAGTCAACCTTTCCACGATCATGAAATTCTCACTGATACAATTCAAATCAGAATACTTCCTCCCTGAGCAATCCTGGTCCACAATCTATTAGCACCTATCCATGCTACTCATCCCCTGCGACCCACTTCTCTGATGAAATTTTTCAGGATTTTCTCTCTGAATTTCAATTCATCCAAGTTCCTTTCTTTACACCTCTGCGATGGCCCTGTTATGATCTGCTTGGCACCTTTCACATGTGTTCCGTTGTCTTCAGCTTTCTAGTAAACCATAAGCAGCTGCTAGGCTGGGACGGGGCCATAGTCATATTCTTACACTTGCAGCAGTGAGGTAGCACAGCAGCATCACAGATAGCTCAATAGCGGCGCCCATTATATTAAAGGTGACCAAGAAGGGAGAACTGGGAAAAAAAGACAGGGGTGACGAATAAATGAACTCGATAAGGTAATAAGGTTTATTCACACCTACTGATGATTAATCCCTGTGTTGACTCGTCTAAATCTCAGTATTTTACTTTGAAGTACAAGAAGTGAACATCTAGCCTTTATCTTACATGGCAGGGGAAGCGAAGAGGCAATTCAGAGGGCCTCCATTAGTGGGAGTCAGTTTGGCATTTAACGTCACAGGCTCTGAAAACAGGATTCAGATCTAGACTCTAACTGCTTATTGCAGTGCAACCTTAGGCAGTGCCTTCATCTCTCTGTGCTTCCACTGCCACATCTATCGTATAAAATGAGAAAACATTACCTCTCATTAGCTGCTCTGAAGAGGAAATGAGTCAATATATATGAAAAGCACTTAAAAGAGTGTATGACACAAAGCTCAATAAGGCTCCCAGGTTCTGGTGTCAGAAACTGCCACAATACCAACCCGATACCGAGCTAGTTTCTGTGTGACTAGTTCACATCTGTTTTCTTCCCAAACAATGACTAGTTAATAGTAGAGAAAGCATGGAATTCGGTTTTCTGACTCCTGCTGCTTTATTCATGTACTTAGCCTTTTACCCAAGGAAAAGAAATGTAGAAAAAAGTCCTCACCAGATTATCCTATCTGTGCCAGTAGCCAACAAAAAGATATTACTAGAAGCTCAGATTTTATCTCACACATTCTCAGTGGTGCCAAAATTACAAAAAGAGAGATAGGAGCCCGTGAGACTAGAAACATCAATAGATATAACTAGCCCTTGGCTGAGAGAGGCAGTGAGAAAACAAAAAATCTTGTTAATTTTTAACACTTAACATCATGTCCCAAGTCATGCAAGGTCTAGAAAGCAGCTCTGATGTCATCATTTTTTGGCAAAAGAATCTGAGGAATATTTAGCTATCTGTAGTGGCGCTTGATACCGAGTCCTGGACAGTTCATAGCCGGGCACAAAAACCAAAGTGTCTCTTTCATATAATTCAGATCCAGCTAATGGCTGTAAAGACCCACATGCTGATATTCCTTTTCCTATGTCATTTCACAGACATCAAAACAACCCTGTGAGAAGGAAGGGATGATATTTTCACTGCAAAGGTTCAGAGAGGTGAAGTATTTGCACAGAGGAATCAGGCTTTGAACATTCACGGCTGCCTCTCAAACCTGCAAAACTGAGTAATTCTCAGGAACAACAGCGCATGCGACAGGTTTTTGTGTCATGATTTAGAGAGAAAAATAAGGGAGAAAATGTTTGGCTGTGACCACCAATGTGAACAGCAAGTGTGTAAATGTGCGATGCTATTTACCAGACAGGCATCAGGGTGGTATATTTTATTAGGGGAAAGCCTGACTTAAAGACACTTTGAGTCGATCCAACCAATGGTAATTGATTACCAATGGTAAGGGTATTAGAAAACAGACTGAGTACACTGGAGGGTCACACAGCATTTCCAGCCATCAATGGGGATAAACAGAGAAGTGACTGACAGTGCCAGGCTCCAAATCATATCATACAAAGGGGAACGGTGGGATAAAGAGGGGTGGTGGAATAAGTGGGATTATAAGCCTTAGAGAAGATGAAATTAGAAATAACACCAGGTGAGGCGGAGATAGAGGGAGAAGAAGAGACATACACAAAAAACCCCGCAGAGGTCTATGGGTGTGACAAGGCACACAGAGCCACAGATTGCCACCTCTCAATGTAAAAGCTGCTGAAATTAACTGAAACAATGTATAACATCACTAGAGTGTATATTCCACTTCAGCCTATGAATGTGCCTCCAATCACAGCAAACACTTCCTTTAGCAAACAGCTTTAACAGAATCAATTTCTGATTAAAAAACAAAAAGTAAATGAAGACACCTCAGGTGGTAAAACACAAGTAATGACTATTTCATCAAAGTCCCAGATACAGGGCTGTGTAGTACGTGACCACAGGCTTCCTACACAAAGCCACGTCCGAAAGTCAAAGACACATTCTCCAGCTAGCCTTGAAGAATTATTTCTAATTGGATGATGATACTTTTATAAAACGTGAACATAAACTATATAACAGAAAATTACAGGAAAATGACACTGAGAGGGCAAAACGCAAAGGTAAGGTACTGCCACTAAAATACGGATGCTGATCAGAGTAATTTTCAGATGTAGGAAAGTGCAAAGCAAATTGTGAAGCCACAGAGGCATGACACATTCTTAAGTGAGTCCAAAATGCTTTATGAAAGGAGGGAAGGGCATTCTCGGAAGTATGTCTAGGAGACCTGCCGAGGGCGCATCCCCAAGGACAGTGAAAACAAAATGAATAAAGAACCACTATCACACATATTTGGCGGGGGGGTGGGAGGGGAGGGGGGTGCGCTGAAGGAACCTTAAATATTCATGTAGTTCACCCCTAAATTGAAATCATTTTTGTAAAATGTGGGTAGATGGGTCTCTTTGGGTTTTGATAACTTCCCAGTGAAAATTCAATTCAATCAATATTATCAATTAAGTTGATAATGAATTTAATCAATATCATAGAAGGTAGATCTACGTTCTAACACTGAGCTATATAAAGATAACAAGATGCTATATCTGCCTTCTAGGATCTTGGTCTATATAAGTCAGGTATTCGCCACTAGTAGTAGTACTGTATTAGTAGAGAAAGCGTTTACACTGCACTTTGTGTCAGGGACTGTTCTAAGTGCTTTCCATGTATTAACTCATTTAGTCCTCCCAGTACTCTCATCAGGTGGGTATGATTACCATCTCTATTTTACACATGAGGAAACTGAAGCTCAGGAAGGTTAAATGACCCCCACCAGGTCAAACAATAAGTACAGAAGTCCCCTCTCATTCGCGGTTTCTCTCTCCGTGGTTTCACTGAGCTACAGTCAACCATGGTCAAAAAATATTAAATGGAAAATCTCAGAAATAAATAATGCATTAGTTTTAAATTGTGTGCCATTCTGAGTAGCGTGATGAAATCTCACCCCATCCCATTCCGTCCCACCCAGGACGTGAATCACCCCTTTGTCCAGTGTCTCCACACTGTATACACTCCCTGCCCCTTAGTCACTCAGCCTTCTCAGCTATCAGATCGACTGACATAATATCGCAGTACTTGTGCTCAAGTAACCCTTATTTTATTTAATAACGCTCCTGAGCTGCAAGAGCAGTGATGCTGGCTATTCACATATGCCAAAGAGAAGCTGGAAAGTGCTTCCTTTAAGTGAAAGGTGAGTACAGCACAGTAAGATATTTGGAGAGACCACATTCATGTAACTTTGATTACAATCTACTGTTATAATTGTCCTATTTTATTATTATTCTTATTGTGCCTAATTTACAAATTAAACTTTAACATAGGTAAGTATATACAGGAAAAAACACAGTTTATACAGGGCTCGGTACTATCTGCTGTTTCAGGTATTCACTGGGGGTTTTGAAACCTATCCGTTTGTGATTAAAGGGGGGACTACTGTAAATGTCAGAACTGAGATTTGAACCCGGGCATCCTGGTTCCAGATTCTGAGCTCTTCACTCAGTGTATACTATTTCTTGATAAATAACTATAATTCAGGGCACAATGAAGAAGTTGTGGAAAGTGGCATATGAGCTCAGAGGACAGAAGCAGACGGTACAGGGAGGCGCTGTCCAATAAAAATATAATGCGAGCGACATGTGTCATTTGATGTTTTCTAGTAGTCACATTAAAAAAGAAACAGGTGCAATTAACAGTATTTTATTTAGCCCAATGTACATCAATTATCATTTCAACATGCAATCGATGTAAACATTAATGAGATATGTTA
>NW_017731400.1:3228549-3231338 GCF_001890085.2 Hipposideros armiger
GGTTGCAGAGTTGGGTGGGCAGGAAATGAGTTTACAGTTGAAAGATACGCAAAGAGGACCAAGTTATAAGAAATGCCGGGGAGGGGGCTGTGGCCGATTCAAATGGATTATGACTTGAGCAATTTGATTGTACATTTCCCCTGGTAGTAAATACAGTCAAGGGATAAAAATAGTTCAAAAGAAAACAAACAAACAAACAAACAAAAGAACACTTTTGTCAGAAAGCAAATTGCACTGTAGATGAGTATTCCTTTATTTAAAGCTAAAACTATGTAACCCATATAATTTATTGTATTAAAATCAGTTTACTGATGAACATAAAATAAGGAAATGTGTCTGCACACTGAGCATAATCATGTCATGTTTACAAGTCTGTAGGTTACTAACCATAAAAATGATAACCTAGAAATACATGAAACACTAAGTCCCTATTCATCCAAAAATAAAAATGCTACAAAAACCTTTATCCAATTGTGCACTGGGCAAATCAAATATTATAGGCAAGTACTGTATGTTATGTGTTAAAGTATTTTAAAGAAAAAAACCGAAATACCAAGCAAAATATGACTTTCAGAGTAATAGTGAAAAACCTAAGAAAGGTAACAATACAAAACCCGTTATTTTATTAAATTGGAAATTCATTTGAAAGGAGTTACATGATTTTAAGCCTGAGTTTTTTATTCAAACCTTCTGTTTCAATTACTTTTTACAAATTTAAATCTGCTGATGGTGTGCATATTTCCAATAAATACAACAGCATGAGATGCCATACTAGCAGGACACCTGCTAACATCTTTTATTCATGTACGTGTTCCCAGTGCAAAGCAATTATATTATTTCAAATATTTTAAAATGTTTTCTATTACTGCTTCACACAACTGCAGGCTACCTCACCAATCATCGCTTTCTTTTGGCACTCCCTCTAACTCTCTGAGAAAAAGACTTAATTTGTGGTGGTGTTTGTAGAAGTCAATAATAGCTCACAAGTAATCTAAGTCTGGTTTACTTGCATCTGATTGTAGACTTGAGAACATAGCTTCCTATATCAAATGCATGAAAAAGGCATGCATATATAGATTTTGTTTCTTATCCTTGATCTAGCTCCTTGGAACTGCTTCTCAGTGATATAAATTCTGGAGAAGAAAATAAGTGTAAAAGCTCGTTATTACAGCTCTGAAAACCCTGCTAGTCACTGGTCTCCCTCCCATCAAGGGCTCCCCAACACACGGGCAACTTCAGTCTTGTCAGCTTCTCCGCTGCATGAGTGGAAACAAAGGTTCACAGGGGGCTAGATGCTTGAAAGAGAGAGGGGGGTGAGGAATTAGGGGAAGAGCAATGCTTGTATATGTCCTATTTTTCCATATTAATTGAAATGACAATCATTTAAGTATAGCTCACAACTGAAAATGGTAAATCTGAAAGGCAATGAATTTCTGTATATAAATTTTAGGTCACTGTATTATGGTTATATCGTGTCACTTATTCTCAGTACAAGTATTTGGGGGTGGGGCAAGGTTAGCTTTGAAGATTAATAAAGAAATCTTATTTTAGGCATTGAAAGAATGACCCCAAACTATAACAATATTTTTTTGATAACTCTGCAACTATTGATTGATATATACCTAAAGTGAATCTTTTGCTGGAGCTATTCAATCTATTTAAATCTATTATTTATATGATTTATAAAGTATTAATGGTAGCTAGTACCTAATTGTTAATAACCTATTATTTACTCTATCCCTTTCTCATCTGACTTTCTCAGTGATAATGACTAGATTACTCAAAAAAAATATTTTTAATCTCAACTTAACTGAGACACATTCATCTAAAGGGACAGTCTCATGTGAAGCTTTATCACAGGGGTACAGGTCATCAGACCATTATTGTTTTATGACTAAAAAATGAGTGACTTAAGACAAAAAGCTCAACATCCTTAAACTTCATTTCTATTCATTCTCTAATAAATACCATCTGGTGTGTACTTTAGGGATATAAGACCCGTCAAAAACTCCATCGTATTATGAGAACCGGCACCAAGTTGATCTGAAATGCATATTTGAACAGATGTGTTTAAATTACATCTCCGTCTATCCACATGCATAAATTCAGAGCAAGCGTGTGTTGATTTAAAATGCATAAAAAAAGGGATTTGGAGATGCATCAAAAGTGAACAGCATCTCAATGGATCAAGGCTCACATTACGAAAGGTCATTACTAAAAATAAAGTTTGAATTTATTAAGGGTTGCACCAGGGGGCTGTTCATGGGAACTGACTGAATGTTTGGTGCACAAACTCAGCCCCTGAAAATATACTCATTTGTTACAACTCCTCATGTAAAACATGAAAACTGTCATGCACAGACAGAAAAAAATGCAACGGTAGACATCAAAATAGAGAAAATTATACGGCATGTCTATTGACTGACACTGGTTCATAACAGCTCAACCCCCGCATCTTTCAACCACACTTTGCAATTCTCTAAGAAAAAATAGCTGAGTGATTTCTTAGGCATTGTACTGTTTCGATTCCATTTTTATAGATATGCTTCCAAAAGTTAAAATTAGTTAAATCCTTTGGAAATTATGAAGTTCATCAATGTTTAGTAAGAAATTAAACATATAAAAAGGCAAGTATGAAGGTACAGACCTTAAATGTTCTCTATATTCCACACGCTGCTAATTTCTATGCTGAATTTTCACTATCATTACAAACCTTGGTGAGCTGCTGAGAGTAGTGATCATTATCCATTAAGTTAACAGTATAAAAAGAAGAAAACTAATTGCTGAGC
>NW_017731400.1:3233513-3234415 GCF_001890085.2 Hipposideros armiger
ACTAATCTTCAATTGGAAGTGACTGATATGATAAAAGGCAAATAATGAGAGAAAGATCTAATTAATACAATTCTATAAATGCTTTCCAAGTGAAAATGGGTATATATCATGAATTGATATCAATATTTGGCATTACGTATCTGTGTAAAAAGATATTTTCAAAAAAATATGTAAAGTCTCACTACACATCAACAAAGACAAATGAACATTAGTGATTGATTGTGATGATAGGGAACATTAAACTTTGAACCCAGTAAGTAAAATGTTGTCCAAATAATTTCATTCTTCTTATTAGATCTATATTTTAAATATTGTACTACAGTATTATTCTATTTTGAATTTCATCAGTAATAAATTTGAAGAAATTTGTTTTCCAGATACATAGATAGATGATAGATAAATTCTTGATTTTGTTTCTTGGTCTACAAAATCTAAAATACTATCTGGCCCTTTACCCAAAAAGCTTGCTGACCCCTAGACTAGATGCTTCTCTAATGACCCTGAATAGTTCAAAATATATATAAAAGTAAAGTTTTCTTTTCAAATATGAGTTGGGCTTAAAACAAAATCTATGGCTACTGTATCACTGTTTTGCATAGTAAAGAAAAGCATCAGAGTACAGTCGATGCCCGGCAGAGTACTGGGTTAGAGATGCCTTGCCTCAGGGATCGCCTATGCTTTATTCTGAATAACTCTATAAAGAGAGTTTCAGTGGATTCTAAACAAGCCCAGTCTCCAATAATGGGTCTGAGAATCTTGCTTATTGAGAACCTAATTGTTGAGGCAATATTTAATGTTAATTAAATATTATATGTTCCTGTGATTGCCTAAGATTGCTGTTGATAGAGAGGAAGATGCTGAAATAAAATTCATATTGAATCTCAAGCACTAACATCAACATA
>NW_017731400.1:3234941-3236495 GCF_001890085.2 Hipposideros armiger
AAGTTCCTAGTTATCAATATCATCAAAAATACCTAATTAATTTACACTATTGTATGATATACACGTACAAGCAGCTTCTATAGACTCAACTCTCAATGAAGTAGCTGGATGTGAGAATAAATATGTAACACTCTTTCATGAATATTCATTCTTAGGTAGTGCTATTACCAAAACCACTGCTATATATACTGGACAATTAATATTTTCTTTATTCATAGATGAGGAAAGTAAAGATTAAATGAAAAACTGATAAAGGAAAAGTTGTATATACTGACCATCTCTCAAACCTTTAAGATACTACGACATGCTAGGGCAGTTTAAGAAAAAAAGAAATGACTGTTTCAAAAGGAATTTCAAATTTGCACAAAAAGAAGGTCTCTGAAAGGCAAGAGGAAAATCAGCTTTTACAGAGCACATCTAGTCACTTAAAGGTATAGATTCTACAGCTCTTACTGATAGATTCAGAAAATTCTCTGAAGCCTGAATTAATTAATGAGGAGACAATAATGAAAGCGGCCATTCCTGTCCACTCAGTTCTTCCATGAGCCCCAGAAGGCAGCCCTCTATAGAGCGCATCACGTGGGCTTCACATCTCACACGTTACCAGTCCAGCCCCACTCAACTTCCATTCTCTTTGAGACGCCACGCTTTCTAGCCTGGCTCTTCAACCAAAACAGCTTCAGATTTAATTGTTATAGATTGGATTTCCCCTTTAGGTTCTTTATTTTTTCAATAAAGGACTGTGAGGCCAAGCAAACAAACAAAAGTCCAAAAAAACCAATGTCCTGGAAAACACGTCTCTCTTTACGAATGGCAAGTCAGTAGGCCCATCATAATCTGTCTAGTCTCCTCTCTTCCCACCACCTTCTTCTCAATGTTCACACTGAGTTGAGGGCAGTGGGACCAATATTAAAAGTCAACTGAAAAAAATAAAATGGTTTGATTGATCATTCTTGGCTCTGACGAATCAAGGGATGATACCAACACTGCTAAGTTATCTTTATTTGTGGAGTCAGTATGAAAACTGAAGTGACTGAAAGTTGGCCTCTATGAATAGTTTGCATGGAACAACTACAAGCAAGAAAATTTTCAAAGACGTTGAGAAAACACTAATTCATGACAACCTGAAATGAAATCTGCTATGATGTGTTACAACTGAGGGTGGCTAAAAATATACATGAAACACAAAAAAGGTGTAGATAGACAAGTTTACAAGCTTGTGAAAATGAAAGCCTATGATATTACTCATCAGTAGGCACTTCGCAGACATATTTGAATGGTATATATTATTGAGGCAGTAGTGACAACAGTGAATTTCATTCATTCTTGTGGACTTAGTATTTTTTCATCAAGTCTAGAATTTTTGTCAGAAACAGAAGAGGAGTATTTTCACTTGCCCTACCACCTACTGCTTCAGAGGCTTAGCAGAGGTAAAGTTAATATATTGTGACTGTGATTTTTTTGAGATGGGGGCTAATAACAAACTTTCTCAATGAGAAGAGCCATCTTCATCCAACCACTATTATCAAGCACTGAATGGTCTTGAAAATTAGC
>NW_017731400.1:3240700-3243789 GCF_001890085.2 Hipposideros armiger
GCTGAATTTGAAGTGTCAGTGGGGCATCAAGCTTAAAAAGTCTAGCAGGCACTCGGTAACTATTGGGTTGTCGGAAAAGTCATGACGCATGTTTGCAACAAAAAACATAGAAAAAATACGTCATGACTTTTCCGACAACCCAATAGTTTTATGATTTTGAGCCTCTTTAAGCCTCTGTGTTTTAAGTCTGAAATTGAGGATATTGTCTAACTAGTTGAATGTTGGAAGATCAAATGAGATTAACATCTATGCAGTTTTAAGAGACTGCCCGGCACACACCCAACTCTTCAATGGTAACTATTATTATTGTTGGAAATGTGGAAGGTGAGTCAGGGTCAGAAAAAAAAAAAACCTATTAGGAAGTTCTTGCTATATACAGTCCAGATAAGACGTTTTATTGACACACTCGCTGGACTTACCTTCAATACAGTGACTCTATTCTGCCCACATCTAACCTATCACACCAGCTTCCTTCGGATCTCCTGTTACCTGAGCTCACCTGCTTTTTTCTTGGATTGCCCAATTCCTGCCCAGTTCCTGGGTTTATTCCACCTGTATTTCTTCCTCTCGGCCCTTCTCAGCACCCTGGGCCTAGTGATCTCCATCTCAGACTCCTGGGTCCCCACTGACTCTGTTTTCCAGAATATGGTCAATAAGGCCTCTGCAGAACCTGGCACTGTCATTCCTCTCACCTCCCTGCCCATTAGGATTTGCTTAAGTCCTTCTGTAGAGAGGGGTGACAAGTTCTTAGGAGGCAGGCAGGGTGTGGAAACTGACCAGAATATAACTGCATTCTGAGCTTGCCCAAAAGGAGAATTGAGGGGGTACTTGTTCGGAGGCTCCCCCTGTTGCTGAATAGGCTGGGTAAAGTTGGAGTATTATATTTGGAATAGATGAAAACGACTGTATATGGCTAATGTGAATATGGAGGAATGGGATGAAACAACAAACAAACAGACTGACGGACAGCAAAGGGGGCTCAGTGGATATTAAATAATGACTCCTTTAATAAGATATAAGCCAGGTTTCTACAGGCACAGGTAGCAATCTGGAGGGGGGAAAAGCGGGTACTGGCGGCAGGGCCAACGCTAGGGGTGGGTGGGATCAGAAGTCGAAGAACACCAAAGCTGATGGAGAGGACTATAGGGTGCAGGCCAGGTGGAAACCAGAAGATTCGAGAATTAGGAGAGAACGAGTGAGGGGAGTTTACTACAAAGATGAAGAACAGGAATGAGAGAACATTAGGAGGCTGCAGCTCACTAAAGCATTAACCGTATAAATGGACAAAACAATGCGTAAACTCATGTCCAATAACCGATAAAAAGGTCTCTAGAAATGAAACTTTTCTCTCGTAACATCTTAGTTAAGACTGCATTGCATACATGTCTGGTTTCACACATGGGCAGTCTCCACTTTTCTCCAAAAGTAATTCCTTGAAAATACATCATAAACGTCTGCCTTTTCTCACAGGAATAATAAAGACATTGGTTGTTGCCTTCCTGATTGTGATTCGGCATTAAGTAAATTACAGATAAGACCAAAAATATATCATAAAAGCAAAGATACAATAATAAACACGTATAACCATTTAAAACAGTATGACTGTGTTACAACTTATTAAAAAGATACAATTTTAGAGGAAAAGTGAACTTTAGAGTTTGTTTAGTCTAATCATCTCATTCAGAAGATGAGACACAAATTGAAACTACAAAGATTAAATTAGTTTTTCCAATTCAACAACAAATTTCTTGACTCCCAATCAAATAAATGCCTTCATAGCCTATTTCAAAAGAATCCTACAAAATGAGCAAAATTATACAGATTATTGTATTTCCCCATGTATAAGATGCAGTTTTTAGGCCCCAAATTTTTTGAAAAAGGGTGCATCTTATACATGGGGAAATACAGTACTTTGAATATATAATTTACTTACAATCTACAAAACAAAAATATGACTGTAGTGTATAATAGTATTATATTATCTAATGTTAACATATTAGGTGCAAATATATTTGTGTGTACATAATTAATTTTAACTTGTTTCTATGGTCTCCACTTCAAAAAAAGGAAAAGGAACTTTTGGCCAACTCTTTACCTGACAGAAACTCCAAAAACAATCCAAATGTTTAATAGTGAGGATAACGATGAAAAGATGGAAATGTAAAATTAATAAAATTTCATATAACCTCTACAAATAGATAAATATATGGTCAACACTGAATCACAAAAATGTGTATTCAAAATAATGATGAGAGAGAAACGAATACAAATTAATAAGTGTTCAGTTGTAAATTCAGAGAATACATATAGTTGAAATTTAACCCTCACTGTATTGTTTTCTTCTATAAAGTTACTCTGTGTCCATAATATATACCAACAAAAAGCAAGCAGATGAACGAACAAGCTGTCAGGGAAGTTGAGAATGAAGCTTTTTTTCTCTTGATAGATTGCTTTGCAGCTAGAAGTAGGAACAGGGGTTTATAAAATCCCTATTGTTTATTTCAAAGAGAAGGATTAGAGCATTTAAATATTCAAAGAATTCCTAAAAACTTCAGTTTCCAGGCCTAGAGAAAACAATCGTTTTAATTCTATCTTTTTGTTCATATTCATTTCATTGCTCATTACCTTATTATCCCCAAATATGCAAAAAAATCAAAATCTATATCTCCAAAAGAAAAGAGAAGTCAGAAGGGGTGGCTTGAAAGTTCCAGAGGAAGAAAAATAGAAATACTCATTCACTTTTGCATTTCTTTAAAACGTGCTTAAATTTATAATAAAAATAAAGCAAAATAAAGTCAAAACACAAAACTAGAGCAGACAAGTATGCCGTTAGGAAAAATTGAACTGAAAACATAAAGAAAAGCATATAGATAAGAGTATGCTTTTCAGAAAAAGTATGGGGCCGGCCGAGTGGCTCAGTTGGTTGAGTTACCTTAAGAGTGTGAGCTCTGAGCAACAGGGCCGTCGGTTTGATTCCACATGGGCCAGTGACGCTGTGCCTGAGCTGAGCTGCCAATAGGTAGCAGGATGGCTCAGCTGATGAGAGCACGTGCTCCTAACAACAAGACTGCCTGTTCGATGGTGGGCTA
>NW_017731400.1:3250029-3252545 GCF_001890085.2 Hipposideros armiger
ACATGTGTGCTTTAAAAAACTCTGGATTCAGTCTGTAAAATAAAACCTATTGGACTAGCTCATCTATGAGCTGCTTCAATTGGCCACTTATTTGAAATTCAACAGGTGTAATGCCTCACACTGATTTTTACTTTATAAATATTTTTTACTAAAAATAATTTAAAGATGTTACAATCTCCAGAGATAAGACCACGATGGCTCAAAGGTACAGCTGGGGACTCACAAGAGTAAGAGCTGGAAAGCCAACAAGTGGCGACAGAAGATAACACTGGCTCCTTAACTGAGAAGATGGAGACCAACTGGCAACATCAGGATTTTGTCTCCATCCCCAGAGCTCAGTGTAGTTTGGTGTGTCTCCCTCCCAGGTTCTGAGGAACATACTTGCTGCTTTCTTTGTACCTGTGCTCTGGATTCCATTTTTCTAGAAGCCCTTATGGGCTTCTTGTCCATAATGCTGCTTTCTCCAGTATACTCTGTCCTACTCTCCCCCTGCCATTCGGATCACCTGTACTAAGGCAAAAAACCGCCCAGCTTGTCTTGCCTAACTCCTCTGTCCCCCTTCTCTAACTGGTTCCACACATTTTCCTTTCCTCCTTTCCCTTGCTGACTTCTGGAAGAACATTCTATTTCTGCTGCTTCTGCTTCCTTATTACTAACTTCCTGGTAAACCCTTATAACCTGGCTTCTGCCCCAACACAATCATGAAACTATGATCTAATCACTGGCACATCCACAAATTTCATTTTCTGTTCTGATTCCACCCGAACTGCATACTGTATTTGACACTATTAATCATCCTTGCCTTAATTCTTCATGTGACAAATGATGTGATGGGGTTAGCTTAAGGTCCATGGGTTGTCAGCGTTTAAATAACATTAGCATGGTAGAAAGAGGGGGACATTAAAGCATTTTACAAATAGTGTTCAAAAGCCATGCAAATAATGCACCGGAAGAGCCTGGGCCTTGGTGTGGGTACAAAAACACAGGAGCTGAAGTTGTTCCGTCTCTAAAACATGGGGCTGACCTATGTATGTACCAGTTACAGTCATGGAAACGACTCCATTGGGTTCCACCCACCCCCAATCCTGACTTCTACTCTCCAAGATACTATTTTCCACCCTGTATCCTAGCGAAGCCTGGCCCTTACAGCCCAAGACAAAGCACAAAGCAGAGTGTGGTAGGCAGAATTCTAACAGAATCCCAACTTTCCCAGCCCCGGGTCGGCAGGCACCTTCTCCTAGCTACTCAACCAAACACGAAACCATGTGTTGCTGTGAAGAGATCTTGCAGATATAATTAATTAAGGTCTCAAATCAGTTGACCTTAAAGTAAGGAGATTATTCTGGTGGCCATGACCTAATTAGTTAGTCTTTAATAAAAGCAGAGATTTTTGCCATTGCTGGCAGAAGTAGTCAGGGAAAAGTGCTCTGGCTGGCCCGGAAGAAAGCAAAACAAACATGCGTGCTGCGAACTACCTGTGAGGCACTGCAAGGAACTGTGCGTGGCCTCTGGGAGCTCAGAACGGTGCCCAAACCAGAGTTAGCAGGAATACAGGGACCCAAGTCATGGAACTGCTGGGAAATGAATTCTATCAGTCACCAGTAAGGTTGGAAGCAGAACCCAGCCCCAGATGGGAATACAGACCCCTGCCAGCATCTGGATTTCAGCCTAGTGACAGCTTGCACAGAGGACCCAGCCACACTGTGCCACACTTCTGATCTACATAAGCTGTGAGATGAAAAGTTTGTGTTACTTTAAGTCATTGCTTGTGGTAATTTGTTACACAGTAATAGAAAATGAATAAAAAAAGAATGAAACAAGGGAAGTACTAGGTAACCAGCAGGACCTCTGTCAGCTTCAATCGAAAGAGAATAGGCAGGGCCGGCCTAGTGGCTCAGCTGGTTAAGAGCTCACTCAAGAGTGTGAGCTCTGAGCAAGAGGGTCACCGGTTCGATTCCCGGCCCAAGCTGAGCTGCTGCTGAGCTGCCACCAGGATGGCTCAGCTGAAACACAAAAAGAAAAGAAAGAGAATGGGCCACGAGAGCGATTAAACCAACTGTACTCTCCAACTGAGAACACCCAGAGAGGGAGGAACTGAGCGGCTAGAGTGAAACACCTACTTTTTCGATGTGTCCCCTTTATGCATTTTGAAGTTTTTTTCCATGTGCATGCATTCCTTATTATAAAACAAATGAAAATAAAATTCATCATGGCATGTCAGTACATAATTTAAGGAAAGCATCAAAAGAAGGGGCTTCATGGGAAACTGATGGTCATACCTTCACACAACCTTGAAATTAGGACAATCAACCCACATATCACACGAGTACCCTATTTATCCTAAAGGGCAAGCCCAAAACAGAAGTTTTGGAGGAAATCTCCAAGGAAATGGTGCTTCTCTCTGACCACCTCCATCACCTTGACTCCCAACACTTTCTCCCTCCTTTTCCTTTCATCTTATCTCCCTTTTCTCTCTTGTTCATTCAGAGAGTGGCCAACACCATAAAAAAAAAAAA
>NW_017731400.1:3257513-3305183 GCF_001890085.2 Hipposideros armiger
TTTGTCCCAGGAAAAAAGATTGCTTGTATTGTTTACACACTTATTGGCTCATCTCTAAGGTTATTCCTCATTTCATAATAGTGAAGTATAATCTAGCAAACATAAGAAAATATGTATATCTTAATATTTTCTTGGTTAGAATATAACTGCCAAGTCGTATTATTTTACTATCTCTATTACATATTTATTTACACATTTATATAAAAAGAAATGCCACACACTAAGACTCATGAAACATTTTTCAACTGAGGACAGCTTCTTCTCATTTGAAGATATTCTGCAAACCAAAGAAAAACAATCATACCTTTCCTTTCCCATGTCACACCACATGAGTAACTAACGTACCCCATTAAAATGAGTGGCATGATCGAAAACAATGAAAGAGTCATGATGGATTTGTTCTCATTTTGCCATGAAAAAGCGAAATGGATATGATCTACGGTAAATAAAAACATATTGTGTCATTCTGTTTATTGTTTCTATCCTTGTGAAAATATGCACTCTGTTCTAAGATAAATAAAAACTAAACTGGAAAGTAAAATAAAAGCCAGTGAAATTGCAGCAGACATTGTTTAGAAGACAAAATTCTACTCATTAGAAAATGAGTATAACTATGATCTATAACTGAGAAGCAAATCATTTAACTGACTTGCAGACTTTCAACATTGTAACAGGAGTAAAGAGACCAGGGTATGAAGCTTGATAAGGGTATGGAAGAAGAAACTCACTTGACATATGTACTTAAAGGACTTGAGCTTTCTGGCTTTCCATACCAAAAACTAACTGACAGAAAGAACACAAAGGCAACTGTTATCAAAACACTGCCATCAAGATTTCCTTAGACTCAGGGCCAGGTACCAACAGGATGGTGTGAGGTTACAGTCACCTTGGATCACCCTCTGAGGTTCAGTTCCTCATAGTACCTCACCATTCAATTTAAGTATCCTTTCATTGGACCTACTGAAACAAACATACCTACACAAGGGCTTTAAGTCACCTCAGAGTAAATAAATTTAAAGTGGCATCCAAGGGGCAAGAAGTTTCCACCTGTGTAGGTCTAAATTTTAAATCGTTACTACTTATTTTCAAAGGCTAATGCTAGAAAAAAAAATTACAAATTGAGAAACTG
Source organism: Hipposideros armiger (assembly GCF_001890085.2). NCBI lineage: Eukaryota > Metazoa > Chordata > Mammalia > Chiroptera > Hipposideridae > Hipposideros > Hipposideros armiger. Next base: position 3,258,643 of record NW_017731400.1, read on the forward strand.
TTACCTTCAAACTTAAAATAAAAAAAGTCTCACATTAAACAAACTGCTAATGCTTTGCCCATATTTCTCCTTATGAATTCAACCTTAGATCACTCTTCCAAACAGTATTTAACTTGAATGATCTAATCAAAAGGTAACAAGGATGACTAATACTGATGCCATGTAATGCCTGCCCTGCCCTAGCCTAAAATATTGCACAGAAATGAGTTCCCTAGGAAAATCATTAAGTGCTATATAGATGTGGACTACTAATGCATTTCTTAAACATCACCAACAAAAATTAGAAATCAACAGAAATTGCACACAGCACACAGCATATGGGCAGTTCCCTCAGGTATGTGGCTCTATCCCCAGTGATGGGCATGAGTGGCATAGACACTGAAGCCTCTGCTTTGCAAAGTCATCAAGGCTGTGCAGGCTGCAGTGAGCGGGATGGGGGTGGGCCATGACCAGAGGGGCCATCCCCTCCCCTCCTCACACACAAAAGAAGCAGAGTTGACTGGTCTTGGTTTACAGCTCAGCCAGCTGATCCAAACTGGTGTTGGGTCTAAGTATGAGTCAGGCTCTCTTGGCAACTTAAATCAACAGTCTGGGCGCAGTCCGCCCGCCACTGACCCGAGTTCCCGCCACAATGTATTGTTTAGAATTAACCGAACCTGATTACATCTCCCAGGACGCTGGGCAGCAGCCAAGCTGTGAGTGTACTGAAGGTATTTACCCCCTGCAAATAATATATTTATTATATCTGGTGCTAGGCATGAGCCTGTGGGATAACTCTGTACATTTTTATGTTATTTACTTTTAAAGAAAAAGTGAAACAAGATGTTTTATGCTATCCAAAGATCAGAGAACTAATGATGATTTTAAATGCAACTAAATTTCATACCTGGGAACCTAGAAAAAGGGAGGCACTGCTGGGAGTTAGTACCAGTCCATATACTGGTAGCTTTTCAAAAGTGTAATGGTGAGCCCAGTATGAAAACATATGACAGGTGCTGAAATTCCTTCCTGAACAAAAACATTTTGCATATTGGCCCTTCCAAGTTCCTAACCTATACTTTGTTACTTCTTTTTCTTTAAGATATTAAAAACTCCAACCAAATGCAAATTTTATTTAGGAAAGAAGTTTCCAGGCATTATCAACCAACAACACTTCAGTGGGAATGACCTCATATAAAATTAACCACCAGTGACAACAGCTGTGAGGCGTTCTAGGCAAGCAACGGTTTACAAAGAAGAGGAAAGACTGAAATGTTTGGAGGACCGCACTACTGGGGGTTGAGTTAGGGCATGGCGTGAATAAAGGAAGAAAGTTCTAGGTCTAGAAATGGTGATGACAACCCTGGTCCTGAAAACAAAATGTCAAATTTCAACCCTGATGACCCGAATTGATGGCACCATCCTTACAGACATTAGTGGACCTTGATTAATATGTAACTGTCGCATGCTCACTGCTTTCCCAACTTTTTGGATGTGTTGTGCCAAATAAGAGACATTTTATAAAAATTTGTAGGAAAAAAAAAAGACAGAAAGATATTTTCAATGTGTTTTTCCTCTGCCATACTTTTTTTGGTGTATTTTAGATTAAATAAGCCATGTTCACTGGCTTTCACCTATCACGTTTAAAAAAAAAGTTTTATTTCTCAGGTATCACTTATGGACTGTGTTCTGTGTGGAAAATAGCAACAATAATTTAATGAGTGCTTACCAAGCAATGATTTTAGTCTATCTTAACTTATGTTATTTCATTTAATTCTCACAACAACCTTAAAGAAAGGGTATTATTATCTTCATTTCACAGGGGTCAAAGAGGTTAATTTAGTCAATACTACAAAGATACACAGGATTTAAACTTAGTTTCTCTGACCCTACGCCTGTGCTCTCAATTACTGGGCTAAATTAAATTTTCTATCATCAATATTCTGATTTTGATTACCCCCACACAAAAATTTATGCATTGAAGAAAATTATGACAGCACCTCACTTGAATATCTCTACCAAAGTGGTGTCTGGGTTATAAGATACTTAAGCTTCAGCATTCTTTTTCTTTGTTTTGTTTTGTTTTGTTTTCAGCATCATAGTAACTGGGAATCTGCTAGAGTTCCTCACTGTCAAAAACAGCTAAAGTAGTTAAAGATATGGGGCTATCTCTAAAACAACCAACATATAAGTCTGTCATTTTGAGAGAAGCAACTTACATATTTCTATCTGATATTTTGAAAGAATATTTTTATGGCAGCAGGGTGGTGCCAAGTAAAACTAGAGACTGACCTTAAAACTAGAGACTGACGTGGTCATTACATAAATGTGAAATAGAAAAAAATATATATATATATATATATATGTATATGAAAATATAAACTTCTCTGGGCTTTGGTTGAAAATGAGGGAAGGTAGACTATGATTTCTAAGCTGCCTTCCAACTCCATATGTTCACATATCAAATCCTGAATTTTTTCTTCTTCATTTTTTTTGAAAAAAGAGTGAAAGAGGGGTGGCCAGTAGCTCAGGTGGTTAGAGCGCAGGCTCATAACACCAAGGTTGCCAGTTCGATTCCCAGATGGGCCAAGGAGTTGTGCCCTCCACAACTAGATTGAAACAACTACTTGACTTGGAGCTGATGGGTCCTGGAAAAATACACTGTTCCCCAATAAAATTTCTTAAATAATAATAATAAAAATAAAAAACCAGTGAAAGAGAAAGAAACATTTGTTTCTAGTAAGATTAGCACCAAAGCTTCTAAAACGTCTAAACAATATCATTTGGGATACTGGTATTAGAGAAGCATTTTTATTTTGGAGACAAAATATTTACTGAGTAAAGGAGGAAAGAAAATGACATAATGGCCACTTTATAAATACAATGCTTTGAAAAAAAGGTAAAAATTAAGCCGGAAGCAACTTTTAAGATTCCTTCCTCAATACTAGTTGAAACAAGTAAATTACACAGCCATACTGTTATTTAGCATCTCCTAGTGGCCTGCTGGCATATGAAACATTTTAAAGAATAGTCTCAAATAGGTTATATCTTGCCTACTGTATAAGGAATATATGAATATGCATATTCAACTAAGAAATTTTTTTTAAAAAATCACTCTAATGACACCATTCAAGATAGCAGTTAATCATTCATAACAGCAAAACCACAGGTTATTGCTAAAACTGAGTAACTTCGAAGGCTCCCAGCAAAGGTATTATTTAAATTTCACATATCTAATCGTAGCCTAAACCACTAATATCTATGCTATCTATCCGCCAGTCTATTTTTTAATGCAAAAGAAAACTCCTTTAGGAATTCTAATTCTACACACAGCACCTGACACAGCAGTAGCAAAAATACAACCTTGCATCTTAATTAGGAAAAAAATGTAATACATTCAGTGTTGTAACCAATGGGCGCCTGTAAAAATATTAATAATTGCTCTTAAAAATGGGATAGAAGGGAGAGAAAAGCAAAAGAATAACTCAATGATGAGGACAATAAAAACCAGTTAGTTAAAAAACAAAAATAAAAAAACCCAACATGAGGTATACGACAGATGACAAAGCAAAGAAGATAAACTAAGGTGACTAGGGACAACCTCCATTTTGCCACTGAGAAAACAAACCTAGTTTATAGCTGGATATAACTTCATTTAAATGAGGAAATGTAGAATAGAAAGAGTTTACTTCCCATCTTCACAAACTTCACCACAATAAGTAATAAAAAGAATAATGATTAGAAACAGAATACTAATGTACAAACTTACATATTGAATTTTAGGTCATTAAAGGTTTGCTTGACCTAACAGTTAATTTTTATCAAAAGCACCCAATGTCATATTTCCAAAAGAGTAGACAATTCTTCCATTTTATATCTAAATACAACATCTATTACTTATACAGTAAGTCCTCGACTTACGAACGAGTTCCGTAAGTCAGATTCGTTGGTAAGTCCAACAAAGTGAGCCTTACACACCTTTGACACAAATATGCAATGTAAAGCCAATGGCTGAACAATTCATGTTATCATAACGAGCGATGTCTTCCATCTTTTCGCCTCCGTCCAATATCTCAATTATTTTCACTTTTGTTTCCATGGTTATTGCTTTGCGCTTCCTAGCAGTCCCCTCCACATCACCACTGCTTTTCCTCTTGCTTCTGGACACCCTGGGCTCTGATTGAGCACTGTACTGCTGTACACTATCGCACTGGACAGTAAGCACACAGCAGCACAACCGTGACAATGTCCGGCAGACACGTGAGCTACTTCTGAGATTTGTTCGCATCAACGAATGTTTGTAATGCGAGGTCCATTCATATCTGTGAAAGTTCGCAACTCTAATGATCGTAAGTCGGGGACTTACTGCATAGAAGCATATTCCAATACTTCACATATGGTAATTTCATTTTTATAAGAATACATTCTATTAAGATAATAGGAAGTAAACAGCAAAAATTGCAATATATACATATTTATATTTTAAAAATCAACTTTGGTTTTAGCACTTTGTTTTAAGTAATTAGCACCGAATAAGTTCATTTGGAATCAATTTTTTTTCCCCCTCAACAGCTCTTACAGCAAAAACCCCCAGAAATATGAAACCCTGTCTTGAAACACACAAGGTGGACCAAACAGAGCCTGTTTCTATATACCTGACTAAATTATTAGATTTATTTCCCTTGGCTTGATATTATTTCTAGACAAATAATCTTGGGCTCTATGTCTAGCTGTCTAAATAAGAACTACTATATTAATCCATACCTCCCTAAAGAGGTAAATATTACAGCAACCTGTGGAAGGAGGAGTAAATTGACTTTGCCCTTTCTGTGTGCACCCATGGCTTACCCAAGGGAGGCTGTCCAGAGAAAGCAGACTCCTGCTCAACCCCTGCTGGCAATCAATTTATGGCCTCAAGCAGCGCTTGATAAGCTCTTGCAATTCCATATGCGCCTTTGTAAAATCTTGATATTATTCTTATTCATATAAAGGTCACATTCCTGTTGGTAACCTGACCTAAAAGTGTTCATAACCTCAGTTTACACCCTTTAAAACTTTTCAGAAATAGAAGAATTAAATTAAAGCAGTTTTGCGGCTAAACACAGATACCATGCTGTGTGCACGTCGATCATTTAAGAAATATGAAATAGCTTGGAAGAACAAGCTATCTTACAATAATAATGAAATCACTCTCTTTCAGTGAAGAGGGCCCGCGGTGAAGAATGAGACAAACCAGAGCTAGGAGGGAAACTGACTTTCCAAGGCTGTTTTCTACAGAAGACAATTATTTTGTCTTAAAATATGGAGCATATAGGTGTGAGGCCTATTAGTAGTAGGCTGTATGCAGTGAACTAAACAACAGAGATAGCCATTTCTGCCCATTCTCCAAGTCCTGCTCTTTCAGGTGATGATGCAGCTAAGGACCTGAAAGGAGGCTGCGAGGGGTAACAGGGCTCGGCCCCCTGGACCTACGGCTAACCTCCGCCCAAGCCAGCAAAGCCTTTGCCGTCTGTCCTCCATGTGACAGCTTCTACTACAGGATTCCGAAATCTCCACTTCGGATGGCAACACAATAGGAATCCTTCATACAACAAAGATGTAATGAGTTTGTTTTAGGCACTGTAGTAGGTGCTGAAGATATACACATAGAAAGACTCACGAAGTTACATGGGGAACAAGGAGTCTCTGGGGGGCAGACACGCACAAACTCAGAACAGTGTGGTCAGTATCACAATGGAGATAAATTATAAACTAAAAGGTTGCTATGTATGTAAAACACTTCACACAATTCCTGGCAGCTAGTACAAGCCAGTAAGTGGTAGATGGCATAACTGCTGTTGTTATTGTTTCATGTACCAAAGGCAGTGGGGAGCTATAAAAGAATTTTGTCACCATGTATCAAAATTAACTCAAAACGGATCAAAGACCTAAACATAAGACCTGAAACAATAAACTGCATAGAAGAAAACATAGGTACTAAACTTAGGGACCTTGGGTTCAAAGAGGATTTTATGAATTTGACCTCAAAGGCAAGGGAAGTAAAAGCTAAAATAAATGAACGGGACTATATCAAACTAAAAAGCTTCTGCACAGCAAAAGAAACCATCGACAAAATAAACAGGCAACCAACTGAATGGGAGAAGATTTTTGTAAATGACGCCTCTGATAAAGGGCTAATATCCAAAATATATAAGGAATTCAAACAACTCAACAACAAAAAAACAAACATCCAATTAAAAAATGGGCAGAAGACCTGAACAGACATTTCTCCAAAGAGGGCATACAGATGGATAATAGACATATGTAAAGATGCTCAATGTCATTAATCATCAGAGAAATGCAAATAAAAATCACAGTGAGGTATCACCTCACACCAGTTAGAATGGCTACCATCAACAAGACAAATAATAACAAGTGTTGGAGAGGCTGTGAGGAAAAAGGAACCCTCATACACTGTTGGTAGGAATGCAGATTGGTGCAGCCGCTATGGAAGGCAGTGTGGAGGTTCCTCAAAAAATTAAGAACAGAATTACCATATGACCCAGCAATCTCTCACCTGGGTATCTTCCCAAAAAAATCTGAAACATTTATCCGGAAAGATATATGTAACCCAATATTCACTGCAGCTTTATTTAAGGTGGCCAAGACATGGAAAGAACCAAAGTGTCCTTCAATAGATGATTAGATACAGAAGTTGTGGTATATATACACGATGGAGTACTATTCTACCACAAGAAAAGATGAAATAGTGTCATTTGCAACAACATGGATGGATCTTGACATTATTAAGCTAAGTGAAATAAGTCAGATAGAAAAAGTCAACAACCATATGATTTCACTGATATGTAGGATATAAAACTGAAAGCAAAAAAGGAACAAGACATACAAAACCCCAAAAACTCACAGACAAAGACAATAGTTTAGTGGTACCAGAGGATAAGGGGGAGGGAGGTGGTAGATGAGGGTAAACGGGGTCAAATATACTGTGATGGAAGGAGAACGGACTCTGGGTGGTGAACACACAATGTGATATAGATGTATTAACAAAATTCTACACTTGAAACCTATGTAACTTTACTAACCACTGTCACCCCAATAAACTTGAATTAAAAAAAGAATTTTGGTCAAAGAAATACAAGGTTTAGAAAGAACATTTCTAGCAATAGAGTGCAGGGTGGATTGAAGGGAATGGGCCTAGAGTTAGGGGAGGGATTCATATATTTCAAGAATCCAAGAAATTCAAGAGAACTTCCTCAATGCGGGCAGTGACAGTGGAATGAGGAGGCAGACACGCGTCATTTGGAACATTAACTTCATGGAATCTGGTGGCAGATTAGACTGGGTGGATGAAGGCGAGAGGGAAGTCCAAAAAAAAACTGTGCTTCTGATTTGGTTGGATGGCTAGTGCGGCCCTTCACTAAGATAAACAGGAGGGCAGGAACAGTGGTGTGAAAGGTGGGGATTGAGTGCTAGAGGAACACACAGGCGGAGAGCTATCATTCAAGAGACTCTCAGATTAGATACATGTATGTGACGGGGGCAAGAGAGAGGGAGGAAGGGAAGGAGTGATTGAGACTGAAATTGTTTAAAGGATGAAGAGGTTGGCCAACCTAAGAGAGAAAAAAAAAAATTGGGAAGGAAGACTGCCTGCTGGAGTCCACAGTTAAGAATTCAACAAGAAAAGTTATAATGAAGGAGAATACGCAGAAACCGGATTACAGCAAATCAAGAAACGGATGGCAAGTGGGGAAGGTGGAGGCAGACAGCAGGGGAGGTCATTCTCTAGAGAAACTGGGCCAGGAGAGGAATGTAGTGCAGTTGGAATAGAGGTAAAGGCAGGCTTGATAAAGATTTCTGGAGAACAGAGATAACTGGAAAATAGAAAAGAGTAAAACACATTAGGAAAAAGCTAAGCAAATAAAAAAAATCATAGAATTTTTTAGTTAGACTGGAATTTAAAATAACCTAACTCAACCTTTTTATTTTGTAGATGAGGAAACTGAGGGTATGCTAAATTGCATTCTGCATTATAATTAGAAGCAACTGCAAAAAGATCTGAATTTCCCATTCTAAGAAATATTTACTAATAAGTGAAACTAGGTTTGCCAATAAACAGTTAAAGTTAAGAATTGCCTCTAAGAAGTCACAAAACAATGCCTTAACTAAGGGATAATAAAGTACTATGTTGTATCATTTTCTTTAGGTTTAAGGAGTCTTTAATTAAAAAAAATCTTATTCAATCTAAAGTCTCATTTATAAAGATAATTGGTAAAAAGTATCTTGAAAGGTTTTAACAAATTCACATAGGTAATTAAATGTTCTCAAATGAATGTCACCAGGGACAGGTGAATATAGTCTTTATGCTTTATAGAATAAAAAACAGGCTTTAAATTTCAGATCCACTCCATATATGCTTTCTCTGATCTTTAGTTTCTCAACATAAAACATAGGAAACTGCACCATGTACTTTGGAGGGTTATTGTGAGAACTGAATGCAATTATGAATTTAAAGTGCCTAACAGCCAAAAAAGGGGCACTCTATTTAGAGCAGTGCTTCTTGAACTATCTTTGGTAAGTAACCAGTTTTTCCTCCAATATATTATGGACTGACATTTCTGAAACACAACTAAAGTGAATGACTAAAAAAAAAAAAAAACCATTGTAAACTGACGTCTTGGCAATGTCAAATTACTATAGAAGTTTCTCAGTGCTTACTTCCTATTTCAGTAACAACCTTGTTGTACATGGACGACAAAGAGTTTACAAATGATCACTGGTCTCTGAGCCAGCATTTGAGCAGCACTTATTTACAGAGCATAGCGCGCCTAAATGGTACAGCACAACAAAAAGCACTAGCACGGGAAACCTGGGTCTAAGTTTTCCCACCACCTACTTACCTACGCAACTGCAAGCTCTCTGCATTTTAGATGTGTCACATGTAAAATGTGGGCATCAATAGTGCCTGCCTCATAGGGTTGTTGCAAGAATTAAATGAGTTTATATATATAAGTTAATTTAAATAGTGACTGGGACCTTTTAAGTGCTCAATAAATATTAGTAATCAATATAATTATTATTTGGGTAGGTTCTTGGGAACTACAACTTTAAGCAAAACGATGTAAAATAAAACCAACTCAACCCTAGCCTAATTGATAGAAACAAAAATTAAGTTCCTATGACATATGTCTGGTCAAAACAAACAAAAAAATCACCAAACTTCTAAATAAAGACCCAAAACACTTCTAATATTAAAGACTGCAATAAATGTGTGCTATACATACATTTAAGAAGGGTGAATAAAAACAGGTCAGATAGTGATTTTCCAACCTGCTAATTCCAATTCAGGGTCATGGTGGGAGGAGCCTTTCCCCGCCGCTCAGGGGCCAGGCGGGACCCACCCTGGACAGCATGCCCTTCCATCGAAGGACCTCTCACACACACTCAGGGCCTCGCACTTAGACTGGGGCAATACAGACACGCCAATTCACCTAACTGCATTTCTTTGGGAATTGGGAGGAAACTGGAGTACCAAGAGAAAACCCACGAAGACACAGGAAAAATTTGCAAACCACATAGACAGTGGCCCCCACTGGGAATTGATATTTTGTTTTTCTCATTAACAACACATTGTTAATGAAGTTATTCAAGGACCTGTTGTATATATAAAAGTCATAAGGCTAAGGCTAATTATTTTTATGCTAATGATGTTTTTATATTTGTATATTTCTGTGTTTTTTTTTAATTGGGGAAAAAAGGAGATTTATTTTAGCCTATAGAAAGGGAAGATATATGTGTATCTTTTATGCACAATAAATATTTTTTATTAGTTTTAGGTGTACAAAACAATGTAATAGACATTTACACCCCTCACAAAGTGATAACCTCCCTCCCCCAAATCTACTACCTCTCTGACATCATATATAGCTGTTACAATTCCATTGACTCTATTCTCTATGCTGTACTCCACATTCTGTGACTACATATATATTAAATTTTAGTTGACATTCAATATTATTCAGCTTCACCTATCTTTTTAAAATTCATTACAATTTATTCAATGATTCTTTTTAAATTCTCTATGTACCAAGATTCTTAAAGTTCTAAAGGGCTTCTTATAAAAATCAGTTTCTTTTATCATCTAAGTAAAATTCAGAGAATTATACTATCAAAGTTTTCAAGATGCAATGTGACTTTTTTTATAGTAGAAAAGTAGAAAACACTCTTAAAATTTTTAATTATATCATGATTCTTAAAAGCACAAATTATTTAAAAGGGGAAAAAATGAATGAAACCCAATTAGAATTAGAATAATTCTAATATGATAAGAGTTAGAAGAAAGTGGACAATGAAATAAAATTTTTCAAGAGAAAAACTCAATAATATATTTTTCCAGTGATACAATTAAAAGATTGAATCAATAAATTAGGGAAAAGTACATGAAAAAAGTCATTATTGGACAGTGGAATTAAAAAGGCATTTCCTAAAAGAAGACTGATGCTTGGTCTTACTTACATGATTAGACTAAAAACAATTGCTCTAAATAATAATTAAGGAAAAAGAAATCTGTTCACTTTAAAGGCTTTTTTAACAAGAAACTACTGATTTCATTGATCAAAATGTTTAGTTTATAAGGAGAAATTTCCATAATAATTTAAGACACTTAAAATAAATTAAAGCAGAAGAACATCATGCAAGTAATCTTACGTAAATCAGAGGAAATGCTGGGTTGGAAATAAGCTTGCACAGACAAATAAAAGAAAAACGTGATTTTTCTCCCGTTTCTTCTGTTCTAGCATGAAACTATTTATTAATTCTGGCAGCATGCCAATTCCAGTGTACTAGGCATCTTGAATTGGAGATGGTAGCAGAATAAATATATGTAAGACCTTGATTTTATTATTTGACCCAGTATGATGGAATCACTGGATAAAAGGATATGCCCTAGATGGTATGGAACCACAAGAAGAGACTTAACATAAGGCTGAGGCAATTGCTACATATATACCACAAAAAGGAAATCTAGGCAAAAAATATTGTGGTAACACTGATTCTTGTTTGATATTAGAAAGAAAAAAAAAAACCAGAAGTTAAATTTCTTTAAGTCTTTCATAAAGTGGTATTTTCGACAATCATTCAAAATAGACAACTGATAATATGCCAAAATATTGTTTAGTTTGTGAGGCTGTCAGTAGAAATATGGTTTAAAAAATGAAAACACCATCACCACCAGCAAAAATTAAAAAAAAAAAAGAACATAAATTGGCTCATGTGCAAAACCGAATATGATCCTCAAGAGATAAATAACTAAATACCCAGAAGTAGATGCTTAGCATTATGATTACAAATTCAGTTCTTTTTAAGGGCCGTTATTAAATTGTAACATGAAAACTTTTTTAAAAAATACATGTTGTGGCACAGACTGTTGGGGGCCCCTCCATATCCAACTCCTTCCATCTCCCATAGAAGCATGGATGCCCGGAAGACACTATTATTTCCCAGCTTCCCTTGCAGCTCGGAATGTCCACGTTGTAATCAATGAACTGTAAGTGGAAGAGTCATGTAGAACAAGATAGTAACTTGCAAGGCAGGGAGGGGTGCAGCCTTTTTCAGCTCACTCCTTTTTGCTGGCTGGAACGCAGGCTTGATGGATGGGTTTTAAGCAGTCATCATGGGCCACTGAAACTCACACGGAAGAAAGCTGAGCAACAAGACGGAATCCTGGAGCTCTGCTAGTGGGGCCCGTGGATCATCCCATCAGCACAAGATTACTACTTCCTTTTATTTTTTTAAATGTGAGAGAGTAATAGAAAACTATCTTGTTGGAGATATTAGTTTATGTTTTTGGTCATTCACAGACAAAACTGATCCTATGTGGAGTACTAAATGTGACGAACCTAAAAGTATGATATTAGTTTAGTTGGGTTACAGGTAGGAAGGACCAGGAAGCTAACTAATGTTACATGTTAGCAAATTATTTGGTCAAATTGTCACTTGCTGAATTGTGAAAGACAGGGCGAGTGTTAACTAAGTCTGTAGCAGAAGTGTAACAAAAATTCAGAATGTTAAATATTAGCTGCCTCCTTCTTAGGTTCTTAGCAACAAGGAACTCAGACGAGGGCCAGACAATTGCAAGCTTGAGATTTAAGAAAACAGAACTTTGCTAAGAAAATCAATCTCTGTTTGTGAATTACAATCTAATTACTATCTAATTTGACTGAGAGTCCTATAATTTTGAGGTTTGTGGGTTTGCAAAAGCCAAGTGAAGCAATTATGAGCATTGGCTACAATGCCACAGCCACCTGAGAAGATAGAATTGGTGCTCCTTCATACACTGATCCAGTTTTCTGGCAGTGATGGGATTAAGAATGTTTTGGATAGCCTTAAGGAGGTCATCAGTAAATTCAGAGGTGATGGGGGGGGGGGGCAGAACAGAGGACAGACGTCAATAAATAAAAGATGGAGTGTTCAGGGTCAAAACTATGTCCAGACATGGTTTCTGACTACACTTGTCCATGGAACTGATGAGAAACAAATAGAGTGGAAGCATACTAAGTTTACGAGGAAATTGGGTTGCCAAAAAATGACACCAGGATTGTCTGCAAAGCCTGCAACTGTACAACTCCTCAAGCACATTCCAGGCCACAAACCAGCACCAGAAGGAAGCAGGCAAGGATGTATCAGAACCCACTCAGAAGAGCATGCCCCCTAATGCCTACCTATCATGGGGCCACTGGGGACTGGAGCAACAGAGGACAATGAGCTACAGAGTTTCTCCCACAGAGGAAAATCAGCACCCATCAGATGGGGTAAGGGTGTCCTCAGTGCCAGGGCAGAAAGTCTTCATGACTCCTACCAAGCAGGGTTTCATAAACCCTATCAAATAGTAGGTGATGTGTGTTTCCCATTCTCCCATTTTTCAAATGGGAGTTTAAAAAATTATAATTATCTTATTTGTACTCCATTTTAAATCGGGAGTTTGGCACTGCCTTTTAGTTTATAGCCACTGGTCCTCAGAAGGCCATGTCTAGACCTCCTGAAAGGGACAGCACATCAACCAGATAGCATGGATGTACAATAGGACAGGGTAACTAGATGGACTTGGGTTATCTCTCATAGACAAGCAAGTTCTGTATGTAGCAAGAAGAGTGGCCAAATGGGACAGACTGGCAGAGACTACTACTTGCTTCCCACTCTCTCCCCTCCCCTCATTTTTAACAAAGATCTTTGTTTGTAGATGGGCACAAGACCACTCAAATGAAAGACTACATTCCCCAGATTTTCTTTCAGCTAAGTGCAGACACGTGACGAGGTTCTGACACATTGGATATAATTAAAAAGTGACATGAGTGGCTTTCTGAAAGTATCTGAAGGGAAGGAACACATACCCTCCGTTGCCCCTCACCTTCCTACAGACTGGAATGCAAATTTGATGGCTGGAGCTCAAGTAAGCCATCTCGCACAATGAAATGAAAGCTGTATTCTGCATCCCTGAGATGCTGAAGCCTGATACAGTCCTGCTGCCTAGCTCTGGACATCATTTACACAACTGAAAAATAAACTTTTACTTTCTTTATGTCATTACGTTGTTTTCTGTCACTTACAGACAAACCAAACTATAACTTTTATATAAATATACATGTATGCATGTATGTAATCTAGTTAAAGCCCTTCCCTATAATAGATTTTATTAGATCATAGACGAAATCAAACCTATAATGTGTAACTGTCTAAAGAAGGGAGATTGGTTTTCACATAACACCTGTGATTCAGTGTTTCTTACCCATGGAAAGCCTATAATAAACATTTATGTTCCTCCCTGACCCAATATCAGAGTTAATGTTGGGATTTTATTATACTTATCAAATATGTGGCTATAAATATTTATATAACACTAACCATGATTTAAGAATGTCAGTTCCAGGCCGGCAGAGTGGCGTGTTGGTTAGGAGTTGGCTTGGGACGCCAGCTCTGAGCAGCAGGGCTCAGATTTGGATCCCACATGAGGGCCAGTGACGCTGCGCCCTCTACAGCTAAGATGGTGAACAATAGCTCGACCTGGAGCTGGGCTGCCATGAGTCACCGGCAACGGTGTAGGGTGCAGTGAGGCTGGCTGGCAGCGGGCGTGAGCTTTTGTGAGCTGCTGTGAGTGGCCGGCAAGCGACTGACCTCTCCCAGGAAGAGTGCAATGATAATACCAACATGGGCCAGTGAAGCAACATCCTCCACAATTAGACTGAAGAACAAAAGGACAGCAACTTGTCTGTTCCCCTTCCCCAATTCCCCAACGCTGTTTTCCTCCCCCAACTCCCCAATAAAATCTTAAAAAAAAAAGAAGAATGTAAGTTCCTACAAGGCAGTTACCAAGTTTTACTTATCTCTTAATATTGTACACCTAACAAGTGCCTACACAGTCTATAACCAATAAATATTATTCAACTAAATACAAGAACTTAGGCTCTTTTGAAATTAACATTAATTCATAGTGATTTTTTTTTTTGGTGTTACTTCCAGAATTTAAGTTGGTCAGATCTTAGTAATCTGAGAATCTATCTTTAAAGACAATTATGGGTTACAATACCCAATTTTCCCCACCGTTCGCTGACTCAGTTATCGCACCTTTCAAATGTTACTGCAAGGTCCAGTACAGCATTCAAAATTACATGCACTGTACATGCTCCCTTGATTTCTTCCTGGTTTCTTATAAGAATATAAAGTTCTAGATATAATACTGAGGACTCAGTAAATGTTCATCAGAGAATGATGATGAGTATGGGAGGCAAGAGTGACCAATAACTGACTCTCCTTGTGCCAGCAGCAAGTGATGAAACGGATCCATGTTAGGAGCTGAGGCTGTGTGCAAGCTGGAAGTTGAGCTGAATATCTAATTTCTTGGCTCTAGGAAAGAAGAATGAATAGGAGGTAGAAACGAAAACTTACAAAGGTTTTGAAACACAGCAGATTTTATAAGATAATAGCTCTGCAACACATAACCACCATTAGTACAGCATTGTATCTAAAAATGTGTGCTTGTACACACACTTCACAAAGAAACTCTGAAGTTACAGTTCAAGACTTTGTGACAGATAAACCTTGCCTTACTTCTATTTGTAGTTTTTCGCCACAGGGTCATATTCAAGAATGGCTTCTTACTACCCCCTTACCCAGCAAATCTCTACCCGGAGAGGAAGTGAGAGCAAAAAGGAAGGGGTACTGACTATAGAAAGATAAACTACACTTTTAGGAGAAGGTATGTATAATTTAAAATTTTCTACTTAATAGCATAGTTCAATCTGTAATTAGGAATGTATGCTCCTCCTTAACGGTTCTAAAAAGTATCCGATTTGGAAAGGCCAGATGCCATGCTAGCAATGAATCGTTTGGAGGTCCCAGGCTGGTGTTTGAATCTGAACTCTGCCTGTTATAAGCAAAGCAACTTTGGGCAAATCACTTAACCTCTAGATGCCTTAATTTCCTCACCTATAAAATGGGGGTAATGATATTTCCTCTTTAGCATGTGCTTTTGTGAAAGTTGAGTTAGTCCTTGTGAAGAACTGGGTACATTACATTCAACATATTATACACTCAATACATGCTGCCTAATAATTACTGTTAGCTATTAGTCAGCAGGGGTTCACAGAACACATAATCTCTAAGAAGACAGAGTATTATGTTCTACTAAAGGACCTATATCAATTTCTCTTCAAAGAGCAGGAGATTTTCTTGCTTATGAAAAGGAGCTTTAATTAAAACAGACTGAGAAATACTACTCTAAGCCTTAATCTTATTGGTTCCAGAGTAAGTACTATTAATTGAACAAATACGTATTCTCTCTGCCTCCTTCTCTTGTGCCCTTAATCCGTGGTGACAGTACGGCAATGTGGGGACTCCCTCAGTGCTGTGGTTACAGTATGGTGATATGAGGATCAAGGAGCCCAGACCGAGCACTGTGCTGAGAACTGCGGCTGCAGCATTCAGCCAAGATCCACAAGGGCTTTCTGGCATTAGACATTACCACATCTCGATAGCTTTTGACCACCTACAGTATGTGGGAAAGTAATCTAACAATGCTTTTTTTTTTTTCTCATATAACCCAGAGCACTTAGCCCCATGTCCTCTTACAGGAAGCAACTGTAGTTGACATTTGACGGTTGTATTTTCAGTTTCCCGAAACTGCCAATGTCACTCGGCTTCTGTCGCGTCCTTTCCCCCGGGGCTCCTCCCACACTGGCCTAACACTGCCTTTCCGACCTCTGATCCTCTTTCCTTTTCCGTCTCTCAAATATTGGTGTTCCTAGACTTCTGTTCTTAGCCTTCCATTTTCTTTCTTCCGGATGATCTCATCACCACAGCTTTTCTGCTACTCACATGCTGGTTACTCCCAAGCATTTCTCTCTCAACCCCGAGCTCCCTCGTGGGCTCTTGACCCATATTTTCTACAGCCTGGGTGCTCTCCCCTGGATCTTCTACACAGGCATTTCAAATTCAGTATGTCCAAAACTAGACTTATTATCTGTCTCATGCAAATTCCTCCTTCTTCTCATTCTCCTATCTGGGTTAACTATTAATACATTATCTTCTACTATGGCTTTAGCTAAGACACCAAGGCGCCATCCTTGACACTCATGCATACCTTCCTCATCCTTTCAAGAAAACAGTATAAATTTTATCTCCTTAATAGATGTTGAGCCCACATTACTGTCTCTATCACGAGAGCAACATGCCTTAGAGTAGAACAACAGTACAGCACAATGGCTGAGTACTGGCTCAGGATTCACACGCCTGGATTTTCATCAAAGTTTTATCACTAACTGCATGACCATGGGAAATTGCTAAACATCCTTGGGCCTTTTAGGATTAAGTAAACTAGTACATGCAATACCCTCACAGCAGTTCTTGGCACAAAAGTAAAGCTCAAAAATATTATCTATTGGTTTTATTACCAGTACCATATTAAGTACTATGATTGTTGCTACTGAATTTATTATAGTGCTGAGCACAAAACTGATAAATGAAAAAAGTGAATCATTTAATTAATATGTATTATTAGAATTAGTAGAAAGATTGCTACACAGCAGAAACTGAGGATCTAGTTCTATTATGTGTTAATTCACTGTGGGCTTTCAACAAGTCTTTTTAACTACTGTGAACCCTGACATTCATTTTATAAAGGGCAGATTAAAAATACCTATCCTTACATACTTGGCTAGGTTTTTGAGACATGACATAATACATTAGCCCCATGGAATATGAAAGGCACTCTGAAAGAAAAAATGCGTACTATTAGTATATGGCTTCATAGATAAGTGATTTGACCCTTATGTTTATGACAAAACATTGAGGTAGAGAAAATGTACAAATGATTAAGGGAAGGTAGCTTCTCAGTTTCTGAAAGGAACAATACAATCATATCACAATGGAAGGATATAAGATGGAAGGAAATTAGGAATGATGAGATTTCTCTCTTAACCAGGCTAGAAGAAAATAGAAAGCTAAATCAATAGAAAATTTAATTGCTTCAAACTATGAACGAAATGTGGGATAATCCCCAAATAATATGGTATTTAGCAAACGCTGTCAAAATCTTCCAAATATAATACCATGTTGAAAAATAAAAAGTAAATTTTTTAATAGATAACTGTTCCAATGATATGTATTTATGCTCTTGAAAAAATGTAAACATAGCGAGTGAGTGAAGGAGAAAAAAAAGAACTTTATTACCTCAGAAAGAAATTTGAGAAAAGATAAAAAAGTGATCAAGACCTTTGGGACACTCAAAATAACAACCTACTTAAAAGATATTAGAAATGATGAAATAAAGCCAGAAAACATCTTTGAGGGAAGTATTTTGCCTAAATTATTTTGGAGGTGGTTATTCAGTGAACAGAAACACATCTGGGAATGCATCTGAAGAAAACGTAATTATCTAATCTTGCTGAATCAGTCTTTTCTTTTCAGTTTCTTCTATTCTGATGAATATTGCTATTTATGTTTCCAAGCCACTAGGAATAAAACTAGATAGAAAAAAAAGGAAGAAAATACAAATTTAACATAACTTGTCTTTCATCAGACCATGTTCCAGGACACATGGATGACTGGGACTAATGAAAGGAAGAAAAAGAACTCCAGATGGTAATGAGTTAGCATCATTTTTTGCAGATAGGCTGGAAAAGTAGGTCATAGGATAGGCTGGACAACATGGGATAACCCTGTGACTCACTTACAGAAATCATCCTGCCGAAGCAATACACTGTCTGAGTAGACACTGGACAGATCAGAGGAAAGAACTTTGTCCGCAAGGCTGCCACTTCCCCTCTAGTGTGTTCTCCCCTTAAAAATTCCCTTACCCCTGAGTACTCATTAGTTATTGGTTGAAATCTTTGGGTATAGTAAACTCAGGGGTGTGTGAATAGATACCACAAAGCTAAAAGGATTATTATTCTATAAGACACAAGACAAATTAATCTAGAAGTCCACAGTACATTGTGCATTAACAAATGGTAATGGTAAATCCTAAGATAGATAATATCATGGAATTAAAAAGTCAACACAGGGCTGGCCGAGTAGCTCAGTTGGCTAAGAGCACAAGCTCTGAGCAACGTGGTTGCCAGTTCGATTCCCACACGGGCCAGTGAGCTGCACCCAAGCTGAGCTGCTGCTGAGCTGCCAACAGGTGATAGGATGGCTCAGCTGGTGAGAGCATGTGCTCCTAACAACAAGGTTGCTGGTTCAACTCCTGCATGGGATGGGGGGCTATGCCCCCCCACAACTAAGATTGAACACAGCACCTTGAGCTGAGTGGCCACGAGCTGCTGATGGGTGGCTGGATGTGACTGGACTTGGACCTGAGCTAACTGTGCCCTCCACAACAAGCATTGAAGGACAAGAACTTGGCTGTTCCCCTCCCCCAATTCCCCAACATTGTTCCCCTTCCCCAATAATATCTTAAAAAAAAAGTCAACACAAAGATGCTACAGTAAGATGTAACTTACTTTAGTTCTATGTTACTTACAGGTAAAAACATAAGTGGTCATTAACTCAAAGTGTAGTTAGTGAGGCAGTTGGATTTTGTCCCCCAGGTTTTAAGGTCTAGTTAACATAAACCAAAAGGCCACTGGACATCCAACAATATAATTTGTGTAAACAGACAGGTCTTTTAATATATAAACTGTTCCATTTCTTTCTTTTTTTTTTTTTTAAGCTGAGCCATCCTGCCACCTGTTGGCAGCTCAGCGGCTGCTCAGCTCGGGCCGGGAATCGAACTGCTGTTGCTCAGAGCTCAAACTCTTGAGTGAGCTCTTAACCAACTGAGCCACTCGGCCGGCCTAACTGTTCCATTTCTTAACATGCATCTATCAATAGGACATTCTTACATATTTCTTTCTCACATTCATGAGTGAACTGGAGGACTCAGAGATTCTTTTACTTAGGATTAGAACATATACTAGAGAGGGACAGCCGATTGGCTCAGTTGGTTAAGAGTTTACTTAAGAGCACGAGCTCTGAGCAACAGGGTTGCTGGTTCAATTCCCACATGGGCCAGTGAGCTTCGTCTGAGCTGCGCCAAGGCTGAGCTGCTGCTGAGCTGCCAACAGGTAGCAGGATGGCTCAGCTGGTGAGAGCATGTGCTCCTAATGACAAGCTTGCCTGTTTGTTCCATGGCTGAGACTGAACTCAGCACCTTGAGCTGAGCTGCCGCCCAGATGGCTCAGTGGATAGAGCATGCGCTCTTAACAGCAAGATTGCCGGTTGGACTCCCGCATGAAAAAAAAAGAAAAAAGAAAACTAACAAAAAAAAACCCATATACTGGAGAGAAGAACTCTGCATGTTGCCATTTTTTAAATATATGTGAAAATGTGGTTTATTCTGAAGGGTGACTGTATAAATACAATGCTGTTGAGATGAGAAGATCCAATTGAAGTCTATGTCCAAGGTCCTGGGAACCCTGACTATATTATCCTAAACAAAGTTAAAAAACCTCTCAGTGGGAAGTAACTCTTTCAAGATTACACAAGAAAATAATGATAAATGGTTCCAGTTTATACTCTTTTTATCCCAGCAATTTGTTAAAAAGATAACAGGAAAGGCAGTTAAGTGACAATTAATAAAACTAGTAAAATGTTTGCAGTATTTATTAAAAATTACAAAAACATGAATCTTTCTAAAGCTAGAATTCCACCTCTTGCTTAATGTAGTTTTCTTCCATATCCCTACAAATCCAATGACATATTTCCAGAAATCATTTTATCCACTCCAATAAAAACATCAAATTTCTTGATTTTCCAAGTAGATTAACAAATCTGAACAGAACAATTTAAGTCATTTGATTGTCTGCTCACGATCAGCTGTTTTAAATTAGTATATTAAGTAACTCAGACACTTTTCTTTGCAAAGGTTGCATGATTTAATAAATTCCCATATGCTTCAACATGTGCCAACACTCCTAGGTTATCATCAACCCAGCTGCTGTTATGATAACAGTTGCCAACTTTCAAACAAATGAAGAAAATAATGAATCAGCTTCAAGTTGGCTCATATGTAAACTTATATTGCTCCCAGGTAAAACTCGGGCCAATTTCAACTCTAAAGAAAATTAATTAAAGAGATTTCACCTCCACTGCTGGAGGAGCAGGGCACCACAAATACTGCTGAATTAGAAGTTTCAAGTCCTGCAGCTTCAGGTAAACTCCCATGGCTTGGATTTCAGTCTTAAGTGCAGTAGGTTGTTTTAAAGATTGGATTTTTTGAAGAAACAGATTAGAAATACCTCATCCCTGATTCATAACATGAATATCTGAGAAGTTTCACACTGCTGGGAAAAAATGAAATAAATGGGACTTATTTGTTAAAGGGTCATTAGAAAAAAAGGGTACAGAGGAAATAAGAAGCGAATGAAAAGGGGTGCGTTTATATAGGAGCTAAAAATCGGGAGAGGAGAGAATCAAACACACCATTTGAAGTTAGGGTCGTTTTGTGACAAAGTGGTAGGGATAAAATATTAGATCCTTTTTCTGAGAATGACAATATTGTACTGAATTTTAATAAACACTGGACAAAATAATTTTGTGGTGGACCGGGTATCCAGACTAGTGGTTCCACAGAACCTCTGAAACTTTGGTGTTTCCAGTAAGCATTAAGCTATTTGGCATAAAGCTTTGCTAGTTTTTACAGAAAAAAAATAAGCAGAATATCAGAGCAGAAGTCTGCTTAAAATATTTAATTATTTCTAAATGTCCATCATAGTTGAAAATTACTCTCTGGATGGATGCACCTCCCTGAGAAGACAGGAAAACTTTTTCACTAAAGAGCAAAGCTGGATTATAGTGTCCTCACAGGAGTGAGGCTATATGACTAGCAACAGGATGGACTGGACGAAACATACGTTACGGCTGATGAACTGTCTAAAACTGTAAGGGTCACCACATTAATAACGAAGATTTCTTCTTTTCCAAAGGGTACCTGTAAGTTTTCTCAGTCATCAGCTCTATATATCAGGTATATCTTATTAGCTGACTCCTACAGTTTTTCAATACATTTTATAAATTATAAAGTTATAATCTAAGTGTGAAATTGTATACCATGGTTGCTTCTGCCCTCACTGAATATACATAATGCAGAGTTAATTTTTTTTAAAAAAGAAAAAACTCTTGGACATTAAGTGGCTAGACTCATATACTCTACAATTCCAGTGATTCATAGCACTTGAAACTGAAACTGTGGATGGATGGGTGTGGGATGGGAGGCATCCCCAATATCCTCTCCAGGAATCTCTGAAAGTTCCCGTGCTGGGTAGAGTACTTGGTTCTGGGGTCTTCCAGCCAGCGGAATGGTTCTAGAAAAGCTACTTGGATGCCTCCGAGAAACTTGAAATCCAAAGAAAGGACAATGAGCTTAGCTCATAAATAAAAGGCAAGAGGCTATTTTCTAATACTTTGACGTGATCATCTTTTGACCTCTATATAGCTCACGGATGCTGTTGCGACTGTTCAAGATGCAACAGATTTAACAGATCCATCTTTGGAGCAACATAAAAGGCTAGATCTTGTTGTGAAATGGTTGCCCAGTGAGGTAGCCACAGCTAATACCCCAAACAACTGAGTCAGCACTCACCCAGATGGAGGGTAAAGAGAGGTGTTGATTCCTAAACCTGACTGAATCATATTAATGCAACCAGCTATTTGGAAAGTGTTCTAGTCTATTCTGAACAACAGGATGCATGCCTACACTTGGCAAAATCTTGTGCAACAGGTATGAATTCTGCACATTATTTGCTACTGCTCTAGTAAGAAAAAAGAAGAAATTTCACAGGTGCAACAATTTATTTTCAATTTTGAAAACATTCTATTCACTAGTGTCAGCATGCCCAAAAGGACTCTCTTACAAGAGCTAAGTTCACCCACAATAAGCTAGAATAAATGCAAAAGAGGGATACAAGCCAACAACAAACATTTAACATAAAAATCTTTATTCTTTAGTCTTGACCTCAGCTCTACCCAAGCAAGTATTAAAGATGGCAGAGATCCGTCATTATTCTGTTTTCTACTTTGAAGCCTGTAGATACCTAATGATCATAATTATGAAATCCCTGAGTAAATATACCTTCTACTCACTGATTTGAATATTCAAACAATTAGCTGTATTTGCTTGAATCTACACTAAGTGTCTTTATTTCTGGTGGTTAGAATAATCAACAAATGCCTAGAGTTAAAAAAAATAATAATAGAAAGACACATAAAGGAAAGATGAAGAAGGAAGGAGAAAGTACATAGAAGAAGAAAAAGGGTTTAAAACATTGTATGTAGTCAGGATAAGTGACTAATTGATGGTGGAAAAAATAATTGCATACAATTTGTATAAAGTCATCATATCCATGAAATACTTTGACATGGTACAAAGGTACATAATTATAAACAAGAAAATGGAAATAAAAAGTTGTGTCTTAATTAAGAAAAGCAACAAAAGAAAAAATTATGGAAAAAAACTGTGGAAAGTGGGACGACCCACGCCACAAATATGCCAAGATACATGACATATCCCCAGAGGGAGAAATCTGCCCTTGACTTGAGAAAATGCTGTGTGACCGTGGCCAGCACGACCATTTCCTGCCTTGTATAATCACAGAAGACATTCAGTGTTTGGTGATGATGAGAAGAAGGATTTTGAAGAATATAATTATGGGCTGCAAGTGTTTTCTGTGGAAACAAAATTATCATTCATGCCTGAGATTGTGTAAAACGTCTTAATTTTGGTCAATAACAATACGAAGTTTAAAAACATGGAATCCCCAAACTGCCTTATAAATCACAATTCTTCAAGTACACCACAGGGATAGTGTGTAAAAGCAAAGACATTTCAGATATTCTCCAAGAAATGCTCTTTAGTAGAAAATTCTCTTTTTTGTAGTGGCATGATTTGGCACACCTCCATGTCAAAACCAGCTTTCAAAAGGCCACATTAAATGAGATTTAAGCGGAGCAAAGCTTAAAGCAGTTTTCTTCTACTAGGTCAGGTATAAAAACGATCACAATGCACATTACCCTAGATAAAGACCGGCGATCTTACACAAATTAATGGTGTGTCATGTACAGATGGAAGGTGGACATAAACTGAAGAGAAACGAAAAAACCACATCAAGGTGCCTAAGGAAACTTAAAGGCTTTGAAAGCTTCAAAAGTTTCACCTTTTCTCTGGTACCTTTAATTGTGGCTACAATAAGTGCATTTTTGCCACATGCTTTTGAAAGGAAATAGAAACGGTTATTTTCTTAAGTGCTAACAGACTTACTTCTCTTTCAGAAAATCCACTACTCTTTTGAAGTCGGCCACGCAGTACTCTCTTTTCATTTCCATGAGTACAGAGTCAGAGGCAGATTGGACTGGTATGTGCAGAAAAGCGTAGACTCTGGGGTGATTAAGGATTTTAGCCATTTCCTTTAAAAAAAAAATGGAAGGAGAAAACATTAATCATTTTAACAAATCAGGGGATGGTTTCCCTCAGATCAATACTAACAAGTGGAAGCAAATAAACATAGCTGAAGACCAATCATTTAGGCTCTTAAAGTGAATGGCAGCTGGCAGTACTCTAGGATGATATTTGGGAATTTAATATTACTTTTGTAGGATTCCATATAAGAGTTATTTCTTCATGTTCATCATCTCTCTTAGGTGACAAAATAGCGATAAACTCATGTAATACCTAAAGACTAAAAAGATTTTTGAGTACTTCAAAATAAACACTATCCCTCCCCTTCAGCTCAAAGCAGCCTTATATTCTGCCTGTTACATTAACAGGAGAAACAGCAATTTTAAGGCCAACAGTTGAGGCCATATAATCCGGTGTAGTTGAAAAGTCTCCAAATTTAGGGCATTTAAAAAAAATGCCGAAAGAGAAAAAGTAATTTATTACTCATGTTTCTGTGTCAGCTAGTTAACGAACACGTATTTTTTGAGTATTTACTATGCAAAAGGCACAGTATCATCAATACAACTCACCGCTGGTCACTACTGACATCTACTTGAAGATACAGCGTTCCAAAAACGGGAAATAAGGGAAAAACAGGAAGAGACTCTATCTTGCAAAGTCAAGGAGAGCAAATTTAAGTGAAACAAGGTAGGAACCCCACAAATTGTTTTAAAATTCCTCCAAGGATAGAAAGGGAGTAGGAAAAAGAACGATGCAAGAAAAGCTGTGGGAACTTAACCACCTATGCAAACAATAAAAATAAAAAAAAAAGGACTAATTTAGCCCTCCCTCCACTGATGTAAGCTGTCTCCTCATCAATTGGGGGGAGAGGGGAGAGAGAGGAGGAAGGGAGGGATGAAAGGGTGAAGAGAGAAAGTGTGAAAAGAATCCAATAGGGAGAAAAATATCAAGAAAGGAGCTGCTTTTTAATAACTTGCATGTGTCCAGTGATCTTTAGTTTTCAAAATACTTTCATGTTTATCTCATTTCATCCTTAGAACACTATTTTGAGGGATCTTATGGAGTCACAGCGCAAGCTAATTCCATATAGTCACCTCTTAGTTATTCAGGGGCAAGTCATACATATGTATCAACCATGCCCTTTGTTTCTCCATTTTCTTTCCACTGACTGAAAATTAGCATTTTTACCAAAGTGGAAGAAAAATGCAGTTAATAAATCAGTCACCTTAGTAGCAGCTTTGTTGCTTAAAAAAAATCTGTTTGGCTAAGAAACCCAAATAACCAAACAATATTCCTCATGGATAACCTTTATCTACCTTCTCTACCAGAAATTAACGGGTATATAGCCATTGTTATATATAGGTTACCATATTGGAACTGGAGTTGAAGAATTTCTAATTTAGCAGAAACATAAGTGATTAACACATTAGCTGAAAAGTCCTTTCACAGTGCCATTACATTTCTGGGTAGACAGTAGGCTCTTCATATCCTTGCTCAACACCTCCTGTGTCTAAGGCTGCGTGAGGCAGGGCAAGTGATAATGATGGACCCTGTGGTAAATGCCTGGCCTTCTGCTATGATTCTCTCTGCCTTTCAGGTTTCTCACACCAGAAGATCAAGATTCTCAAACAGTGAAAATCAAAACAAACAAAAATATTTGTTTTCTAGAGGGGCAGGACCCTCAGCTTTAGTTAACTTTCAACATGTCTAGTGTGGTAAAAAAAAATGACCTTAACAAATAACACAATTTTTGAAATAAAATTTCACTCTCAATCTCTGTGCCTTGGTTTTCTCATCTAAGCATGGACACAGTGGTAATCCCCACCTTGTAGGGCTACTGGACTATTATTGTGAAAATAAAAGAAAATAATCCAGTATGTGCTTATACATAAGCACTCAATATGTAAAGGATCTACTATTCTTCCTTGAAGAGGGCTTGAAGTTCATGGTAACACATTTTGATACAGATTAATGGAACCCATCAGTAAATAGAACAGCTTTTCAATAAGCTGGTTCCCTTAACTAGTAAATGAAGGAGACATAATTTGTACTGATTTGCATAAAATAAAGTTGAAAGGTGGTCCCAGGAACAGAACCCCAGGCCAGAAGGGGCAGTGCCATTTCTGTTGGAACACTCAGGGTGGCCCACTTACTGTAAACAGGATGCTGCACTAGACGAAGCCTGCCCTGTTACAGTATGACAATTTACAAATTAAAATGTTAATAGCAAACAAGGAGGATCAATTTGGTGGTTTTTCCCTTTGGCTCTCAAAATAAGACTTCCCACTAGTAATTACCTCAGCTTCATACATATGACAGGCTTTGCAACTTTATAATGGTAGGCACCAGAGGACAATCAAAATCAAAACCAACTTGCCCCTGCATTCAAGTCTGTATTTCTCCGACTAAAAGTATCATAACTTAACATAGATTAATGTACCGGAAAGAGACAACGTACATATTTTGTTTTGTTTTTTCTTCTATCCCTCTTCTCACTCAAAACTCCTCGTTTACAGATAACCTTTGGTTTCTTCACCTATCAAAATTCTTCTCTGTTTTTAAGGTTCAGCCTAAAAACCGTTACAGGTTCTCTAGTGTAAAAACTTACTTTTCCCTCTGATTCCTCAGCAACCTTTTCCTGGTGTCACCAAAGTGTTTCCTTGGTTCTGCTTTGCAATATGATAACAGATCTCTACAAGAGCAGGAATTGTTTTGCTCCTCTCTCTGGATCTCTGCAATGGCTAGGGCTGTGCTCAGTATACCCCCAAATATTTAAATATAGATATGGGTTAGAACCACATCAATATACATAGAAAGAGCTTTAAAATATAATTGCTATTTGATAGAAGACAACATTTCAATAGGTAGTAGTTTAGTTTGCTAAAGCAGGTAAACAAGCATATAATTGGCCTGCCTTGATTTTTGGAACAAGTGAAAAATTATATGTGACTATATAAGTTAATATATACGTAAGTAAAAATCAGACACTTTATAGGTAGCCCCACCATGGGCTATATTTCTAAAAGTCTGTTGGAGCTTCAGATTGGAACCACAATGTATTTTCCTATGGAAGTAATTCATAAATGATGTGTGGGGTCCAGGTTAACTAGAAAAAAAGGAGCGCTTAGTTGAAATGTGCCTCGCAGAAGATTGGCAGCCATGAGCAACCCTGAGTTCTGAGCCTGGGGAGAGTCTGGGGAGACTGCAGTGGGCGTGTGGAGGAAGAGCGAGAGAAGGAGAAAGAGGAGAGCGCTGAGGAGCTCTGGTAGCAGCTAGCATGCAAATTAATACCTGTGTTAATGTTAGAACATTTATCCTTAGTAAGTTAAGGGCTGATGTACCGAGGGCTGCTTAAAACACAGATGGTGACCATTTTGCAGGCAGGGACCAGGGAATGGCAAACCAGATCACCAAAACAGTATTAGAAACAGTATTTCTGTATTAGAAACAGTATTTCTATCTGGTGTTTTTACATGGAGATTTCCTATTACAAATTGGTAATCATCTCAATGTTTGTTATTTTTTTTTATAAACTTAAAAAGGAAAGAAAAATAATGAATTGAATGAAAGCAGGCTTAATTTTAAAAAGCAATCCTGTGTATGGGTACATTTTTAAAAGAATTGTTAAGTTTCATTTTTATTGCCCTGAAGTCATCAGATTAATCATCATATTCTGCCTGTCTTTGAATATATACACGACCAGCTTAACAAAGTCACTCAGTGTGTGACAGTATATAAAATACATTAATACTTGCATTCAGGTGTCTTTCCATTCATATTGATAGTTAAAAATCAGAAAGCCCTCTCAGATTACAGTTTTGTTAGGAAGTATACGCATATTTAAAATGCTAAACTTTATATTGTTATGCTGTTTTCAACTAAGCTAAGATATATGTCGAAGAAAGACAATATTTGAAAAAAAGAGAAACTATACCGTTACCTTTAAGCATTTTAAAAATAGCTTTTTGAGATATATCTCACATATCATACAATTCACCCATAAAAAGTATGCAATTAAGTGTTTTTTAGTATATTCATAGGATGGTGCAACTATCACCACAATGTAATTTTAGAATATTTTCCTTCCCCCTAAAACAAACCCTGTACCCACTAGCAGTCTCTGCCTGTTGTCCCCCAATCCACAATTCCTTTCTCCCAGCCTTAAACAACTACTAGTCTACTGTCTAGCTCTATAAATTTCCTATACTGGACATATCCCAACAAAACAATCATACAATATGTGGTCTTTTGTAACTGGCTTCTATTACTTAAAATGTTTTCAAGGGCCATCCATGTTAATGCATGTAGACATTTTTTTCAATTAAATAAAATACAGGAATTTAAGAATTTATTAAATATGTCATTTCATGGAAAACTATTCCAAATGTTCTGAATATTATTATCTTGATTAAGGTAGTAAAACAGTTTCACCCATACGTATGAACTTTAACAACATAATCTAATGGCATAAATTTGATAGATTAGCTGTTTTATAAGATACTATTAGAAAAAATTATAATAGATACAAAAGATGAGAGAAAAAATTATGAAAATTCCTTTAAAGAACTAGTTCTCTTAAAAAAAGAAAAATGGGGATTGGGGCTATAAATTCATTATACATACACACACACACACACATACACACACACCCACATATATGGTTCCTACTGTTATTTTGTTTTATTTTGGTAAAATACGCATAACATAAAATTTCCCATTTTGACCATTTTGGGATGTATAATTCAGTGACATTAAGTACATTCAGAATTTTGTGCAATCATCACAAGCATTCATCTTCAGAACTTTCTCATCGTCCCAAACTGAAACTCTCTACCCGTTAAATAACTCCCCATGCCCCCTGCCTCTCAGCCCTTGGTAAACACTATTTACTTTCTGTCTCTAGGAATGTAACTATTCTAGGTACCTCATGTAAGTGAAATCGTACAATATTTATCCTTTTGTGTCTGGCTTATTTCATTTGGCATGTTTTCAAAATTCACCCTTGTTGTAGCAATTTTGTGTTATTTTACCTCTTTTCCAGGCTGTTGGTAGTTCTACTCTCATTGTATGAACACACTGTTCAGACTTCTACTAGCACTTATTTCACTGTCCCGCAATTTTCCTATACATGCTCACACCCAAGGGTAAAACTGTTTATCTGTATCTCCCCGTTTCCTTGGTCAATGCCTGGCCCTTAAATGCTTGAATTATAGTTGAATGAAGGAATGACTGAATGACCAATCAATTAATCAACATGGTTATTTTGGAGGAAGTCCTACAAAGACTTCTAGCTAATGGTCAAAACAGCAAGGCCTTCTATGAGATCCATTTCTGGAGTCACCTTCAACACTCCCAAAGTCATATAAGTCAAGATAAAATAAGGCCTGAGTCAAATTTTACCCATTACTTCATTAATGACACGTAAGAGTCACTAAGTAAATTATCAGCAATAAATTATCATTAATAGCATTAGAAAGTGAATGAGAAGAGAATAGTTCCAATCCTTATGTCCCAAATGAAAAGGATTAAATATTGTGAACAGATTCTAATTTACATTTGATCTATAACTTAATGTTAAAAGGAAATTCACTTCTATACTGCAAAGAGTTAACATTTTCAGTTATTTGTATTAAAATACATTGAGGCAAACGTCTGTTCTATGAGCTTTCATAGAAATGTTAAAAGGACTTCAATGCTCCTTTACCATTACCGTTTCACCTCAGTGTCAGAGTCAACAGCCAGACTTTATATCATGGAGATAAAAACACACATTAATACACACACTAATGTCAAAATGCTAAGAGCTGTAATTACACACACATTTATTTTCAACTGATATTATCAGTGTTTTGTTTTATTTTTAAATCATGATTCTGCTGTGCTAAGACCATGAAATCCAAAGAGTTCTTGTATCCTTATGGTGGTGATGATTACATGAATCTACGTATTTGTTAGAATTCATGAAACTGAACACATCATGAAAAGTCAATTTTATTGTATTAATTTTAAAATAAAATAACAAAGTAAAACAGTAAAATCTGCTGTGATTCAAACACTATATAATGTGAACAAGTGTATTTTAAAAAACATGTATAATATACACACAGTTTTCTTTTTTTCCATTAAAAAAAAAGACTGAGTCTACTAAACACTGAAAGAACAAATCAATACCTGATCAATGTAATAGGGAAAGTGCCCCGGTTAGACTGGGCATTCAGCTCAGATAATTCTATCGGCTACTCTCAAAGACGATACAAATAATTAAAGCATCCGGGGGAAACGCAGATTTACTTGAAAATATTTCACTCATTTATTTATGTATTATATCCATATAAGTGGATATACCAGTGAGGCTACCTTCAGATAACTTTTGTTTCATGTGTTAGGCAGTACACATTAGAAAGAATGTTCTAGTGATTATAACTGCCCTAGTTAAGAGTTGCTTGGTTTGCAAAACAACGCAGCTAAGCAAGTATTTATTAAACATCAAACTCTGTTTCTGGGGTTGGGGATGCAAAGAAGACAATAACCTCCTCTGTATTTTATAAACATGTAAACACAGCGGCCTCCTTTGAAGATGGCCCACTCACTTGTGTCAGGCACTGCTGAGCAGTTTATGTGTTTGTCACTTGACTTGATGATGTTTAGGTATTTTTGTTATTTCTGTGGTAAACTGTATCAGTGTTTGCCAGATATTCTGGTTTCTCTCCCTGGGGGAATGCTATAATCTCTGCCTTGCATACTCAGAGGAGTAGCTATGTGATTTGCAACAGCCAATGAAATGTGGGCAGAAATGATAGGTTCTATTTCTGGGCAGAAGGTTTAAAGCTGTTGGTTCTCTATGTCTTCCCCCAACACCCCCACCCCCACTCCACAGTCTACATTCTGAAGTGGAGACAACTTGAACAGGGCTTCAGCCAACCCACGATAGACATACAGCATGAACAAGAAATACATTTTGTTGCAATAAGCCTCTGAGAATTTTGTGATCACTTGCTATACAGCATAACCTAATGCATCCTACTGACACATTGCCATTTTATAGAAGAAAACTAATATTTGGAGACGTTGAAAATACTATGTCCACAATAAAGAACAGTAGGAGGAGTAACTGGATTTAGAACCTAAGTCTATCTGACTGCAGTGTCCTTTTTCTAACCAATTTTCCATAAATACTGGAATGGATGTGAATATCAATTAGAAAGGCAGAACGGGGGAGGAAGAAATTTACTGTTATATGAAGGACAGAAGGTTTCACCCAAATCGGAGTTCGATTTTGAATGATACAAATTTGCCAGGCAAAATGCATCAGGTTAACACATAACATACATACACCAGTATATGAGATACAAGGCTGTCTATTTTGTAAAATAATCCAGTCACCTGTCATATCAATTTTGCCTTTTTTTAGCCTAATAATATTTATTATGCCTTTAAAAGTACACTTTACAAAAGTAAGTAGTACATTTGTGGATCACTTAAAGATTCTCTACGTATTTACTATTTCAAGTATACTATAGGGTTCAGAACAAGTCATCTCAAGGCAAACCTCTGTGGTATGTGGATTATCTTGAGCTGAAGGCAGCCAAGACCCTGCAGGCTCAAGAGAAATGTCTGCCCTTGCCCTTACCTATCAAGACAAATTTGAATTAGGGGCCTTGCCCACAGTAAGCTATCTGATCAGTTATCTGATAAGAGATAAACTTCTCTGACCTATTTATATGGCAGGGCAAATTTCTAATTACTACACATCTGCTCTTCTTATCCTCCTGGATGACCCTCTGAAGCCTCCCGGTGTCTTACCTCATCCTTAGCTCAGAATGTCATATACACCTGATTTTCCCTTTTTGTATTTGAATCTCTCTTGTATGCTGGGTCTCTGCATCTCTCATGTATGTGAGGCTCCCATGCGCATGAAATTGAATTTGATTTCCTCTTGTCAATCTGTCCCATGTTGATTTGATTATTCAGCCAGCCAAAAAGAACCAGAAGAGGGACAGGGGAATTATTCCCTTTTCCCACAACACCAAATAGAACATTCTTTGTGGAAATCATTTTAAAAAGGGAATTGCTCATTTGAGGGGTTTGGCTTATAGATTTTATGAGGCTGAACCTGTCACATACTTTTAGAAAAAAGATACATAATTAGAATACATAAAATAATGAAAAAACAGCGTTCTTTAAAAAAAAAAAGAATGCTTTTCGGTAATAAATATTTACTTTTGAGACTTAGGAAAACAGAAAACTAGAATGAGAAAAACTAATCCTAAAGTTAAAACAATTGCTGTCAAAATAAATATTCATTACTCTTACTATCATCTTGAAACAATTAAATTATAAAATTATATCTGATACTATCTAGTAGGTTTAGAATAAGTGAAATTATTTTCAAGGACCAAAATATTAAGCTAATAATATTTCTTAGCAATACATTATTTGGTGTGAGCTCCATTTCTTTAAAAATGAAACAAAAACTTTTCTTCCAAGCAGGTCCCAAATCACCCAGGCACTTAACTCTCAAGGGACTCAGAATGCTGCCATATTAGCATAACAGGAGAAAGAAATCTGAATATGAAAACAACAAACAAAGGAGAATCAGAGATAAGAATCATCAAAACATCTTAAAATCACTCCTGAAGAAGTTATTACCATTAGAGCAATGTTGTCCCTGGGGCTATGATGAGAGAGTAGAAAAAATAGACATGAAAGACATTTCTTTGTTCAAAAAGAACATAAAAATGAGAATAAAATTAAAAGGGGAAAAGAGAGATGGGCAATTTTTTCCCCACTCCCAAATTTATTATAAGATAAGGGAATTCTTAAAAGTCCTTTAAGGCAGTTGGTCTTAAAAACATGGACCATAAACATTCATTTAATAGGAATGATTATTAGAGGAACCAAGAAAGCTCCCAGCCCTTTCCAAATCACAATACTATTAGTGGTATAACAGTAACAGTAACAGTAGTAGTAGTAATAGTAATAATAATAATAATAATAATAATAATAATAGCGATTAGCATCCTTATGTGCTAGACACTGTGCTTAGTCACATTCATTATCTCATTTAAATTTCTGAACAAACCTAGGAAGTGATTTTACTCAATCTAAGACTCAGAGAAGTTAGCTACCTTACCTATGCACAATGGTGGAGGTGGAATGTAAACACAGTCCCTGTGACACTTAAAAGGTACCAGAATATGCCACCCCAAAATATGCCTCTTTGGCCTCTGAATTATTTTGAGTTAAAGGTCACACTGAGAACGAGCAGACCCAGAAAAAGCTCTAAAAGCAGGGCCTTTGTTTTCCCTCCTGTAAAGAAAATTTCTACTTAAAAGTGGAAATTTGCGGGGAAGAATGGAGATTCCATACTAGGAAGAGGACTTTTAACTCTAATCAATAGTGAAGTCAAGACTTAAATCTGCATAACAAATCTTACTGAGCAATCCATGTTGACCACACTTTCCCTGGTCACCTTCCCAACACTTATCTTCCTTGACCCTGCAGCCACAAATCCCTCTTATTTGGTTTTAGCATAAGATGGTTTATAAACCCAAGTTCTAAACACCAACCACTTTGGGTTACTGATCTCTGGGTGCTTCCACGTGTACAGGTGCGAGGCAGTGTTAATAAACTTGTTTTGCTCTTATTAATCTGTCTTTGGTCAGAGTGACAGAATCCCACCTGAAGAACCTAAGAAAGGTAGAGGAAAAAAATGTTTCCTCCCCTACGCACTGCTCCAACAACGTGTCAAACAAAAGCATCATTCCTGTGATCCTCCTGAAACCTGAAGTCATTCCTGAGGACTAGCACAAACTAATTCACATGAAGATGTTAACAATCATTTCTGGGAGCAGGGTCGGAAAGAAGCAGTGGAAAAGTCGCAACAAAACAACACATAATATACATACATACATACATACATACATGCAGACATACATGCAGACATACATACATATACATATATATGTATATATCAAACACAATTTAAATTTTGCTAATTTGCAAAATTCTCCTTATTGTTGGATTTATTAGAAGTCTGTGGATATTTTTCAAATGTCTCCACAATGCACAAATTAAATGGCTCTTATTATATTACTTGAAATTAGATAATAAGTTAATAAGATCTTTGCAGCCTTTTGCTAATGAACAATATGGAATCTGATCCAAGCTGATAAACAGACATATAATTTTTATAAGGCAACAAAGAGGGACATATTGCCTCCTTGTTCTACTTTTAATTGTTTTCACTTGGTAAAACTGGCTTCACATGCCAGTTCTTTAATTGGAACTGAAATGAAAGCATTTCCAGTTACTGTATGGTAGGCTAGCTTGTCTAAGAACACCTTGTCAGAATACTTCCTGAGAGTTTAACCTGCTGTTTTATTAAGCGCTGCGGCTCCCAAGTTATAGGGTTAGATAGTTCATCTAGCATGTGAAGAAGATCAGGAAAAAAACCTCCATTTGATGAGCCAAATTGACCTTTTAAGCCCTGAGCTACTTTTTAAATGTTCTGTTATTTTTAATCAAATCAAAATTAAAAATCTATGCAATTAAAATAGATGTCTTCAGATTAGAGGGAAAAATGAAGATTTTTATTTTCCTCCTTTCTGTCAAAGTATGTGGCCTCTTACAAAAATACAAAAATCTGATGTACCTTTTTTATACAGTTCCCTCTAATGACAACAGAAGCAATCATTTACACATATTTTCAGGTCTTAAATTTTGCCATTTTTATAGGATTAAAGTGTTGTTTTTTTTTTCAAAAAAGATAGTAGTGCAGGCTTCAAATTTTATCTTTCCAATGATTCGATGTGTTAGATATCATTTATACGTTTACTTGGCATTAGAACTGGATAAACGTGAGTCTAAATAACAATAATTAAGAAAGTATAATGTACCATATTACATGCTAAGAATTTCCTTCTGTCTTATGTAAGCAAAATGATTTCTAAAGTACTCTGCCTTTTTTTTTAATATTTCAAAATTAGCTGGAGATTGAGAATACAGAAGACAGTAAAAGAAAGAACAGTGTCAAAGATGAGTCGAACAAAATGTGTAAAATGCTCCAGTGAACCACAATGGAAGCTGATGACAATCATGAGTAGTTTTCTATGTAATGTGTGGATCATTTTTTTGTTGTTGTTCCATCCTCATAGGATTCTAACTAATTTCTCCAAAGAATTCCCAATGGGCATAGTTCATACAAGATATCTAGAAAGAAATGGATACTATTCTGAAAAGGGTGTCCCTAAAGAAATGGTATCAAGAAGTGGGAGAACACGTTTCAAATGAAGAAAATTATCCTAAGTACAGAGGCTAGCCTGAGTAAAACTAACACTCTGCAATGTCTTCAGCTGAGTGAAATGAAAACCCAACCCCTTAGAGGTTTAAGGATCACACATTAAAACTACTTATAAAACACGAAAAACAAATGGGATATTCCTATCCAGGTGTTTAATTTTTTTTCCTTAATAAATTATTGAGTGATGTTCTACAACCACTGCTTATATACATGAAGTTTAAAAACAAACTCAGTATGAGTGAATGGATAAAGTAAATGTGGTATGCATGAATAATATTCATCCATAAAAAAGAAGGAACTCTTGCCATTTGTGACAACCTGGATGGACTTTGAAGGTTTTATGCTAAGTGAAATTACTCAGAGAAAGACAAATATTGTATGATCTTACTTATATTTGGAATGGGGGCGGGGGAAAGCTCATAGACATAGAGAACAGAATGGTGATTGCCAGAGGCAGAGGGTTGAGAAGCAGGCTAAATCGATGAAGACGGTCAAAAGTACAAACTACCAGTTATAAAATGAATATGTCCTGGGATGTAATGTACAGCATGGTGACTATAGTTCAGAATACTGTATTGCATATTTGAAAGTTGCTAACAGAGTAGATCTTAAAAGTTCCCATCACACACAAAAAAAAATTGTGACTATGTATGGTGAGGGATGTCAACTAGACTTATTGTGGTAATCATTTTGCAATATATACAAACATAGAATTATTATGTTGTACAGCTGAAATATAATATTATCTCAATTATATCTCAATTTAAGAAAAAAATGAACTCAGTATTTCCCTGCCAATGCATTGCAACATTTCCCTGCTCAGTTACAGAGTTTCAAATTTTCTGAATTTCTCACCTTCATTCCTATAACCCCATTAGTTGCTATGTGTTTCTTATACTACTCAACCCTCAGTCTCTGACATTTTACCCTATCTACCTCCTGAGCACACCTTTGCACTGTCCAGGTCACATGCTTCTTTTTCACAAACCATAGTGTTGGTGTGGGTCTTCCTGGCAGGAAACAAACTAGTAGGCAAGGGTCCTTTACAAATGAATCCATTTCCAGGTCTTCAATTTCCATTTGTACCCCTTCCTAAAACTGATTTGTCTGTGGTGAAGGGTTCCTATGGGTCTCCGTCCACTCCTCCCTGTCACCTTTATTAAACACTTTCAAGTCACCAAAGGTTTAGTGAAGCTGCCTTTTCAAAGCAGCTTTATGTTCCCATCCTGCCATCCTCACCATCCATTTCATTAAAGATTTCATTTATCATAATTTTTTACATTTATGCTGTTTAGATAACATAATGATTTGAAAATTCAATAAAAAAGTATTTCTAAAATATACTCAGAGGCTTGTGGTCACAATAATGTTTTTATTTTAATCTCTATACATATTTTGATATAAAGAAGGATGGTAGAATGATTAATAGAAGACTTTAGCTTAAAAATATAGTATATTAATAGAATTCTGTGGAAAAAGTAAAAAGGAAATACAAATTCCAGGAAAAAAAAAAAGAGGATAATGTAAATTTTCCTATTTTTTATATTTCATCAAATACATTTGAAAGAATGATGTAACAATTTTATAATTCCATATTTAAAGTATGCCAGAGATTGCATCATTTGCAGCTATTGAAACTTAACATGAAAAATTTTCAATATCACTCAAAAAATGTATGAGGTGGTACATTATTTTAAAAAATTATTTTGGGATAATGCCAAGCAAGTTTCAATACCACTCACTGGTCTACAACACAAAGTCCCAACCCCATAGTCTGGCGCTTTTCCCCGTAGGACTCAGGCTCCTTTCCAATCTCATCTCTCATTGATGGCTTTCTTCCCCCTTCTAACATATATCAATTCTAAGGACACATATTTCCACTTAAAAAAGACTTACTGTTTGCCCAGCCATGCTCTAGACTTTTCACCCTTCTCCAAATGTCGCCCTCAGCCATGAAAGCAACTCCCCACTTCTCACATCTATGCGACCCCTGGCTACTAAAACCCATCCATACTTCAATCATCAATTCCTCCTGTTTCCTAATGTACACAAAAAATTAATAATTTCTTTCTGATTCTCATCTACAGAGCTTTGTACCTCTACTAGGTAATTACTACATTCTACATTTTAATTAACACCACCCCCCATTCCACTAC
Organism: Hipposideros armiger; assembly: GCF_001890085.2. NCBI lineage: Eukaryota > Metazoa > Chordata > Mammalia > Chiroptera > Hipposideridae > Hipposideros > Hipposideros armiger. Next base: position 3,296,000 of record NW_017731400.1, read on the forward strand.
CACATCATACATAAAAAATATTTAATATCTTTTTGTTGAATTGAGCTGAAAGGCAGCTAATTTTACCAAGAGCCAATTTATTTAACTAAGACAAATTATAGACTCAGTATTTACAATTCTCATTTTGGGGTTTTCCATGACCTGGTATGTGCTTCTAGGTAAACTTCAACTTTAGATAATTTATACCTAAATTTCTGCATTTTAAGCTTGAAGATATTATTTTTTGCTTTAAGTGTACAGTTTGATAATTTTTAGTAAATTTATACAGTTGTACAGCCATCACAACGATCCAATTTTCAAAGTCATTTTGTTTAAAATTGAGATATAATTGACATATAACATATTAGTTTCAGGTGTACAACATAATAATTTGATATTTGAATATACTGCAAAGTGATCACCACAATAAGTCTCGTTAACATTCCTCACCACACAGTTACAAATTTATTTTTCTTACGATAAGAGCTTTTAAGATCTACTCTCTTAGCAACTAATATACAATACAGTATTGTTAACTATAGTCTTCATGCTGTACATTACATCCCAGGACTTATTCATTTTATAACTGAAAGTTTGTACCTTTGGACAACCTTTGTCCATTTTGCTTGTCCCCAAACCCCTACCTGTGGCAAGGACCTATCTGTTCTCTGTATCTATAAGCTTTTTTTTTTTAATTCCACATGTAAATGGAATCATACAGTATTTGTTTTTCCGCATCTGATTTATTTCACTTAGCATAATGCCCTCAAGATCCACCCAGGTCGTCACAAATGGCAGGGTTTCATTCTTTTTTTATGGCTGAGTAATATTCCATTGAATATATATATACACCATGTCTTCTTAATCCATTCATCCATCAATGGACATCTTACTTTTTATACAAGAGAATTTCTAATGAATAATTAACCAAAATAACTTGTCATCATTTATAATACGAAAGACTAACTATGAGTATTATCAAATAATAGGAACCTAAAATTACAACATTTTTTTTTTTTTACCTGAGCCATCCTGCCACCTGTTGGCAGCTCAGCGGCAGCTCAGCTCGGGCCGGAAATCAAACCAGGGACCCTGTTGCTCAGAGCTCGCACTCTTGAGCGAGCTCTTAACCAACTGAGCCACTCAGCCGGCCCTTACAACCCTTTTTAAGATAAACAAGATACTAGGAGGTCATATAACAAAGTAAATCAGTTGAAGAATGGAGGATATTGCTCAAATACCATGCTAGTCCCCAAACTTATCTTAATTTTCCTGCCCAAAACAGATTTCCTACACAAATAGAATCCTACGTTCCTTTAAAGAAAAAATCCACATTCATGGAATTTTTACTATTTTAGGATATTTATTATTTATGTCTAAAACAACAACCAATAACAAAATGATTAAATTCATTTTATTTTTTACTGGACATTACAATGGGAACATGACAGAGAAATTCCCACAGTTCACCTCAAACAGAATATAGTATATTTCATCACTCAGTAATAAACTATTAACCAACATCTGTTTCTTGTTTATATTTTCACAGAAGATTTTGCATTACTATATAAAAATTGTATATTCTGCAGTAAGAAAAAGTACAATATACAGCCTCCTTTAGTCCCATCTGGATGTAATAAAGGAATCAAATTTTGCAATGGCAAGACTGTGAAAGGAAACCTCTACCTTTAATCATGGCAGAAACAGCCAATTGCCCTTTTTCCTACACTGTGGCACCTACTAATAACTGTAAGAAAACACTAGCCACATGTGAAACTCTGAATCAGTGTAGGATCTGAAGAGCCACAGCCTGGCTGAATCTGTTTCAAGCTGACTTTACAAAACCCAGTCCAAAGTTGAACCTTTGCAACATTATATGTGAAATGTCCTTTAGGATTTTGATTACGTAGTAGCAGAAGAGCCACATCTGTGATACATTACAAAACCAAAGTAGCTGCCAGTAAAATTTTTAGTATTTTATTTTTTAAGAACACACATTTCTGGTTTAGTAAACCCTATATTGTCTCAGTAGTCTAAAATTTTAGACAGAAGTAGGTTATTGCTTATCTTGCTTTCTTTTGAAAATTTCTTACAGGAAATAGAAAGTGCTTTGAAAAAGAGAGACATAAGAAAGTGATAGGCTTCCACAGATAAAACTGAGAGTATACAAAAGAAGAGTAGCTGGTGCCTGGGAGACTAAGAGCATAGAGCATGTACCAAGCCTGGTGTGCTTGGGGGCAAATGCTAGAGGGTGTGTCTGAGGTCTCATGGAGCCAAACACCAAAATGATCTCTAGTGCCTCTTCAGGTAGGAAACAGGAGTCCGCCTGCAGAACAGTTATTCCTTGAACAATAAAGAGATCTTTGTGATATGGTTTTCTGTAATGTTCATCTGTATACTGTATTATTTGCAATCTGAAAAGCATTTCCAAGTGCAGAGGGAGATGCTATCCAAAAGAAACGTGTCTCAGGGGTTGGGTAGAGGATGCAAGTCAAGCAAGTGATCCTCCAAGCACACAACAGAAACAGAAAGCCTTTCTGTTCCAGGCCTCTCACACAGGATTATATAAATATGATACAACTGTCAAAGCAAGTGTTCAAATGATTATTTCATAACCAATGCCAGATAATGAAATGAGACACTGATGTTTATGAAATGCTCTTTTTTTCTTTTAAGTTATAAGTCACATCAAGTAAAATGTGTTTGAAAAGACTTTAGAAGGCTCAGAATTAGAGATCAAATGGAAAAATTTAAATCTATATCATTCAGCTTAATCCCTTCAAAATGGTGTTTCCGTTTCAGAAAGACTCAGATGTGAATGGAGTGATCAAGAGTCAACAAATTTGCCAGATTAATGACAAAACTGATTCAGACTCATGTCTGCTACTTGTGTGAACACTTCCATACAATCATGACCCATTCAGTTAGAAGGATGACAAATAAAAAAAACCAAAGACGTATTTAAACAAAAATGTTGGTAATAAAACTGAGGCACTTTAAAATCTGTATTTATTTCCATGACAGTAAAACAATGTACTGCAGATTTCAAGATGACTCTTTATTCTTGGAATTAAATATTCTTGAATTACCAATATTTTCCAGTAGTTTACTGTAAATTCTAGAGTTTATAGCTATTAATTGCAAGTCTGAAATCTTTTTAGTTGAGTAAAGCACCATCAACAGCAAATGCCTAATCTATGGATGTGCAAAGCTTTCTGGAAGACAACAGATGATGGAACATACAGAATACAAAGCATTTTTATGAATTGAGACCAAGAGCAGCTTCAATAATATAAAAGATAGTGATTGTGGAAGTTGAATTATCTATTAGAATAGAAATAAAATAATATTTGATATAGTTAATAAAATTATAAAAAAAGAGAGTGAAGCAACTAATTGTCATAGATTTAGTCTATGTATGCCATATTAGTTTCTATGTGGTGCCCAGAGCTATGAGTATCTAATGAGGCATACATTTTAGTCTGTAAATATCTGTGCTTTCTGTGAGGGTAATGTTTGTTATAGGCCACTGAGAGACCAAATTAATAGTGATCTTTGCTGTCCATAATCTACTAATGACATGAGCTCTTCCTCAAAAGCTTTATGAGGGCAGATGGCACCGTAAGTGATTGATGGCATCTTTGACACAGAACACAAAAATTCAGTAAGAAAACTGACACAATCAGATACACATTTATGACATGACAGATATAGAGGCAGCTAATTTCAAGCCATAAGTAATATTTACTAATATCAGCAGAAATGGCAGAATAAAAATCTCTGAAAACCCTCTCCTCCATAAAAGCAATGTGGACAGTGATAAAAATAGAATCAACTTTTTCAGAACTCTGGATATTAATTAACGCCTTATATAAGAGTAATCTGGGGAGTATTTATTCAAGAAAAATAGAGGAGGACTGGCCAAGTGGCGCGTTGGTTAAGAGTTGGCTTGGGACACCAGATCTGAGTAGCAGGGCCCCGGTTTGGATCCCACATTAGGGCCAGTGACTCTGCGTCCTCTGCAGCTAAGATGGTGAACAACAGCTCGACCTGGAGCTGGGCTCCCGTGAGTCGCTGGCGATGGCGTAGGCTGCAGTGGGCTGCCAAAAGCTACTGTGAGTGGCCAGCAGATGGTGTGAGCTGCCAAGAGCCGCCGTGAGCGACCGTCCAGTGGCTGGCGGCCAATCTGCCTCACCCAGGAAGAGCGCAATGATCACAATACCAACATGGGCCAGTGAAGCAACGTTGTCCACAATTAGACTGAAGAACAAAAGGACAGCAACGTGTCTGTTCCCCGTCCCCGATTCCCCAATGCTGTTCCCCTCCCCCAATACCCCAATAAAATCTTTAAAAAAAAATAGAAGAATCTAGGAACAGTGAGCTATATGACTTTTTTTTTCTTTTTTTTTTTTAGCTGAGCCATCCTGCCACGTGTTGGCAGCTAAGCGGCAACTCAGCTCGGGCTGGGAATCAAACCGGCAACCCTGTTGCTCAGAGCTCGCACTCTTGAGCGAGCTCTTAACCAACTGTCTGGCCTGGCTATGTGACATTTTCAATCTTCTCTTTTCTCACCTCCTACTCTCCAGTTTTGTGGTAGCCTTGAAAACCAACAACCTTCAGTTATGGTGAAAATCAGCAGCCTGGAAGCACTGGAAGGGGCAGAAGAGGGTTGCAGCTCCTTCAAAGGCCAGTTCCCAGAAAATAGTCACTATTTGACCTTCCTGCTGGTTCCATGGAAGACTTTAGTCACAGAGCTTGCTTATTTAACTTGACCTGGCACTTACCCAGCACAAACAATCTTTTTCCCAGGGGCATTTGTCAAAAATAATAAGCTGTAATGGCTTAACATCATGGCTGCCCGAGGCTGTGAATAACAGTTAGGGAAAACAACAAGCGAACCAAAAGCTTAAAAGGAAAAGCTAGGAAATTTGATGTCCAGAGGGGGCTTTCAAAAACACTGACATATTCCTGGGAATCTAGAAGGCCACATGCATACATCAGGCTGTGTGCATGTCCAAGTTGTGCACATGTTCAGTAAAGACCTTTGAAGGCCCTCAGCTCTCATCTCTGGCTAAACCTAAGGTTTTGCAAAGCAGGAAGTAAAGGTAAGGATGGAGTTGTAAGCAACCTGATTGAGCATTAAAGGCATTCTCTGATATGCACACAGGACTCCTCTACAAAAACTGAGAGACTTACTGCTCCCAAATATTTAAGGAAATCTTTGTCCAAACATTAGCTGACCACTAAACTAATTGCACAGAGACTTCACTGGCCACACATAACAAAGAGTACAGAGCCTACTAAATTAATTAAGAAGTCATTAATTAAACAACAACAACAAAACCCTGGGAGAGAAGTATCTGAGCTCCAGAGCTGCCACATTATATATGAACATATATGTAAATGTCTAGTTTTCAACTAAGAATTATAAAACACACACACAGGAAAAAAAGCAGCCAATCGAAACTGTCCTGGCAAAAGCCTAGATATTGGACTTACTAGACAACAACTTTAAGTCATCATTTAAAAAATGTTCAAAGAAGAAAAGAAGGCAATGTTTAAAGAACTAAAGAAAAGCATGAAAAATGATGTCTCACCAAATAAAGAATACCAATAATGAGATAGAAATTTTAAAAAAAGGAACATATGGAAATTCTGGTACGAAAAGTACAAGCACTGAAATAAAAAAATTCACTAGAAGAGCTCAGCAGGAGATGCGGGCAGGCAGAAGAAAGAATCAGAAAACTTGAAGGCAGGTCAATTGAGGATAACTGGTGTGAGGAACAGAAAAAAAAATAACGAATAAAAATTAGCAGTGTCTCAGAAAGCTGTGGGACACCATCAAGTGTACTAATATACACATAATGTAAATTCCAGAAGGAGAGGAAAGAAAAAGACAGAGAGAATGTTTTAAGAAACAATAGCCCAAACTTCCAAATTTGAAAAAAAATAAATTCATCTACACACGTCTGAGAAGCTCTAGAGGCTCTTGGTAGGATATACTCAAAGAGATCTATACCTAGGCATCTCACAGTAAAACTACTGAAAGACAAAAAGAGAATCCTGATAACAGTAAAATGGAATACATCAAACTAAAACATTTTTGCAGATCAACAAAATGCAGACAGCCTACTTAATGAGAGAAGATATTCACCAATGACACATCTGATAAGGAGTTAATATCCAAAATTTATAAACAACTCAGCACCAAAAAAACAAACAATCCAATTAAGAAATGGGCAGAGGACCTGAATAGACATTTCTCCAAAGAAGATATACACATGGCAGACAGACATATGAAAAGATGTTCAACATCATTAATCATCAGAGAAATGCAAATTAAAACCACAATGAGATATCATCTCACACCTGTCAGGATGGCTATCATCAATAAATCAACACACAAGTGTTGGTGTGGATATGGAGAGAAGGGAACCCTCATGCACTGTGGGTGGGATTGCAAATTGGTGCAGCCACTATGGAAAACAGTATGGAAGTTCCCCAAAAAATTAAAAATAGAACTACCATATGACCCAGCAATCCTGCTTCTGGGTATTTATCCAAAGAAATCCAACACACTAATTAAAAAAGAGATATGCACCCCTATATTCACTGCAGCATTATTTATAATAACCAAGATATGGAAACAACCTAAGTGCTCATCAATAGGCAATTGGATAAAGAATTTGTGGTAATATATTCAATGGAATATTACACAGACATAAAATAGAATGAAATCTTACTATTTGTAATATTGATGGACCTAGAGGGTATTAATCTAAGCAAAACAGGTCAAACACAGAAACACAAATACCATATGATCTCTCTTACATGTGGAATCTAAAGAACAAAATAAACGAACAAACTAAAGAGAAATAGACTCATAGATACAGAGAACAAACTGATAGTTTCCAGATTGGAGGAGGTGGGGGAGATGGATGTAAAAGGTGAAGGAATTAAGAAGTACAGATTGGTAGATACAAAATAATCATGGGGATGTAAAGTACAGCATAGGGTATACAGTCAATAATATTGTAATAACTACATATAGTGCCAGGTGGGTAATAGACTTTCTGGGACATCGCTTCTTAAATTATATAAATGTTCTAACCACTATGCTGTATACCTGAAACTAATATAAAATAATGTTGAAGGTCAACTGTAATTTAGAAAAACAAATAAAGAAAGAAAATATACTATTTTATATTTCAAAAAGTAAAGAAAAGATACAAAAATAAGGATCTGTTGAGGTGGAAAAAACAAAGGCTGAAAGTACAGTGGCAAATCAATTAAAAGATTCATGTCTGAAATTTCAACTGATCAGAATGTAGAATGATATTCCATATTATGTTGTATATTAAAAGTTGATATAAACCTACTTTTCAGATATATTTTAACATGTAACTATGAAAGTTACTACTTTGTTGCCATATATTGGAGAAAGACTTATCTACATGATTTTCTCTAATCAAACAATAATTTACATGTAGCAAACTTTTCACAGTGATTATCAAGAACTAGTAAAAACAACTGCATAAAAGAAACAGAATAGGTTTTTCCCCTAAATAATGAACACCTGAAGAACTTTCAACATTACTCAGAATAGTTTGATTTTCTCTGACCCACATACAGTGTCCTCTTATGCTAAAAAAGATTTAGTACACAGTCCATTCTGCCCATTATAACCTAGTAGATAATTTTGCTACAACACATGCAAATAAAGAAATTCTTAATAATAATAAATTTAAAGCCCTTATGTTTCCAATCTGAGACACAATCATTATTTACTGTTAAATGACATTACATAATTTTGGATTTAACTTTTGAAAGCTTAATTTTTCAAGTGGATTGTTTTTTGGTAGGCTAAGGAAGATATGGAAAAAAGAAGAGATGCATATTGGACATAAACACAATTTAGTAGGTTAGAAATAAATAGAAGCGAACTAAGGAACTGCACTTTCTGAAAAACATGTAGAACGTCCCTCAACTAATCTATGAACCATTAACTGCATTACCAACCTTTCTGTTCTACACCACGAGTCACCTGAAAATTCCATTACCCACCTGATATAAAATACGAGAATTTCATTTTACTAAATGCAGAATTAGCAAGCGCCTAAGGTAACCTTTCAGAGGTTATCAGAGCAAAGAAATCAATACTGAAATGATCCTAAAATCAAAAGAAAAGTGTAAAGGAAACAATGTGGATTGCTTTATGTATTAGCCGTCCTCTGCTTATGAAGGAAAACCAAAGCTTTTCTCAATGGCTTGAGCAGAACAGACTTCCTAAATTAATGAAGAAGATAAAGCCCACAGATGGTGTATTGTTGAGTTTGAACTACACTAATTTTGACAGGTGACATGGAAATGTTCTCAGCTACTCGTGTAAAAAGTTAAGGATTCAGGGGAATGGCGATGGGAAATGCCTTTTAAGATGCAAATTAAACCATATCTAATGCCCTCCTTTATAGACAGAAATGTACACTAGAATACTAAAGGATGAAATAGGAATATTTGTATGCCACAATTGAAATATGTAAATTTCCATGCTTCTCAAGTATTCTAGAATTATATGTGTGTGTTCTGCTTTGTTACACTTACACACACACACACACACACACACACACACACACACACACACACACACAGGTCCAGATACTTCACTATGACATCAGTTTCTTTACAAAGCCTTTGCGGAGTCCTTTTCATGCGTCATCTTGACATGCATTTTATCCCTATGTTCTTTTCCTCTCAGAAAAATGATCCTCTCTGAGGAATAAATATCCATAAGTCACTAGATTTCATGAGCAATATTCAATAACTCACGCATATGCCAATGGCAAGAGAAGAAAATGGTATTAGTGGTTGAGAAGTTCAGATAGTTTTTACCACAAAGTAGATTAAAGCATTTTATGAGAATCAAAAATGATTTGACCATTTATATTCTTACACGGAGTCTGGTCTCCCACACTTTCTATCTGCTCATTTAGAAGCTGGAACTGGGAGCAGCAGTGAGGCCCACAGGGTAGGTCTCTGGATGAATTATTGATGGCCACATAAATAAAATTATTACTTAAGGCATTTTCCATCGTTCTCCCCAGGAAGACAGAGGTACCCAATATTATCAAGATGAGAAACATTCATCCATAAAACAGTTCATTTTCCCTGAAAACATACTTGGGTGATAAGAATAAAGCAAGCTTCC